>NC_054085.1:23996432-24296432 GCF_017562075.2 Anopheles merus
AAAAAAATTTATAGAAAATATGAAAGAGGCACTGAAAGGCATTTTATCAAGCAACCAAATTGATCTCATTTTAGAAATCAAGAAAACAGTAAGATGGTCAATGCAAGAACTTTCTGCAGCATTTACATTAAAATATTTCAGTCAAAGGGCTTACAAATATATAATTTTTGATTTAAAAATTCCTCTGCCATCCATTAGAACCCTACAACGTTATGCAAGCAGGATTGACCTTAAACAAGGCATTCTAGATGATATTTTATCATTCATTGGGTCCTTTGCTCAAACATTGAGTCCTATGGATAGAGAATGTGTATTGTCGTTCGATGAGATGAAGGTGTCTCGTATATTGGAATACGATCCATCGGCGGATGAAGTGGTAGGTCCTTTTGACTTTTTACAAGTAGTAATGATGCGCGGGCTTTTTAAACAATGGAAACAACCTATTTTTATTGCTTTTGATCAAAAAATGACCAAAGATATTTTGATTGACATAATAACAAGGCTCAGTGATAAGATGATAAATGTTGTAGCGATAGTTAGCGATAATTGCCAAGCAAACATAAAATGTTGGAAGGAGTTAGGTGCTAGGGATGACATCGAAAAACCATATTTTTTACATCCTAAAACACAAAATAATGTATATGTAATCCCAGATACTCCGCATCTTCTAAAATTGTTGAGGAACTGGTTATTGGATCATGGGTTTGAACATAACGGCAAACACATAGAAACCAGCAACCTTTTACGTATGGTAGCTCAAAGAATGGGGTCCGAAATGACTCCTTTGTTCAAGCTTACAATGGCACACATAGATATGACCCCCCAACAGCGTCAAAATGTTCGTCGAGCTGCAGAATTGCTGTCTCGCACTACCACTGTAGCTCTTCGAACTTATTACCCTTACAATGAAAATGCAAAAGTTTTGGCTGATTTTATTGAAAAGGTTGATTTATGGTTTAGTGTGTCCAATTCTTACACGTCGTTTGCAAAGTTAGACTATAAAAAAGCTTTCAAAGCGAGTGACGATCAAATTGGCGCCTTGAGAGATATGTTTGAAACTGTATCAACTATGACCATACCAGGAAAGTCAAGTTTGCAAGTATTCCAAAGATCCATTATGATGCAAATCACGTCTTTGCAAATGGTTTTTGCAGATATGAAAAAAAAACATGATATACAATTCATCTGCACACATAAAGTAAGCAATATTTAAGTATTTAGAGTTTTGTATTTAGTAAAGTTTTTTTTTTTATTTTTCAGCTAAACCAGGACGTATTAGAGAATTTATTTTCGCAAATAAGGCAAATGGGAGGAGCCTATGACCATCCTTCTCCACTAAGCTGTGTGTATCGAATACGTACTATTATTTTGGGGAAAACACCTAGTATTTTGCATAACCAAACCACAACAGTTGAGGCTATGAATAGTGAGCACGATCAGTATATAACAACAGAAAGCGCTGTAGCTGATCCTAAGCCTGACGAATTTTTCGTATCAGCTACCATGTTTGATCAAGCCGAAATCGATTCCCATTTACCAGATGAGAGAGCTATGGAAGAAGCAAATAATTTTTTGCTTCAAGATGCTAGTTCACTTAGTTCCGTCAGTGATACTAGTGTAGAATTGCCTGCTCAAGAAGCCGACGGATTGTCATATATTCTTGGATGGTTAGCAAAAAAATATAATGCTCAGTTTTCACACTTAAATCTCGGTGAACACACATTTAAGAAAAAAGATGAGCACAGCTACAGTCAGCCTCCATCTTTTGTTCATCATTTGTCGTGTGGTGGATTAATTGAACCATCTGATGCATTTTTGAGACTGGGGAAAAAAATGGAAAAAATATTTTTGAAAATGAATCCAGAAGGAAGTATTATGGGTGGTGAACGTATAACAGAAAGAATAGCTTCAAAGATTAAAAAACACGTAAATGAACTTCCTCTGGATATAATTCGCTGTTTTGCAAAGCAACGAGTGATTGTGCGTATGCGATACTTAAATTTAAAAGCAGCAGCTGAACAGCTGGAACGAAAAAAAAGAAAGTTTACACAGCATAACACCAAAGAAGCAAAAAAAAAATGAAAAAAATCACAAGTTAGACAATATGTTAATCTTCAGTAACAATGTTATAGTATTTTAGTATAAGTTAATAGAATTTTATGTACTTATAAACTTTTGTTTTATGTATTATTCCCTACTTGATGTACCTCAGATTCCTGTATTCCAAATACAATTACAAGGGTGGATTGATGAATAGACAACCACTTACACAAAAAAACCTTGTTTTTTTTATTAATTTATGTAAACAGATACCATTTTTTTATAAATCGGATCAGATTTTTGTAAATTTCAATAAAACCTAAACATGATTTAAGTCAATGTGCTGAGCGATTCCATAAATTTCCATGCCGCCGAATAAGTGTATCACACGTCAGCAACGTATAGGAGAAAAATATGACAAACCTATTAGTTCTTCATAAACAATTATTAAATGATAAGGGATACTTAAACGGAATTTATTTAAATCAGTCCACCTAGATAATTTTTTTTATTAAATATGGAACCAGTGATGTCTTGGTGATACCGGGGTCCCCCAGCGGTAAGAAACATGTTAGCATGCACTTTAGGGCCCTTTCAATAACGGCCACTATATAGGATTGAATTAAACTTTTTCGAACCAATAAGGTTTAAAACTAACTTTTTATATGAGCTTGAAGTGGCATTATTCTTATTCATCTTCTTTTGTGAGTAAAATTTTAGTGTGTAGATCAATGATTGTGTGTGATTATTTGGTATATAATGGAAGTCATACCCTGACTATAATGTGAGCCATAGGCTACGGTTAGACTGTAGATCAAACAACGTTATTCTGCCGCACATCTCTCTTGAATACGGTGCTTCCCACCCCGTGGGTGATCCTCTATTATCCTTCGGGACATACATGCGGCATTTTTAAAATATTTACACTGCACTTCTAACAGCAGTAACAACCACAAGTGTTATACCGATTAGTGGTGAGTCATACGATTAATTTCACGACCCGACCCGGAGTCGGGTGCGAGCCAGTCGGAATCGGAATCGGAATGAAATCCGACCCGTGGGTGCAACGAGTTCGGGTCGACCCGAATGATGAGTAGGTGCGAGAGAGCATAAGAGATTCCGACCCGTTGGTGCAGCAAGTTCGGGTCGGGTCGGGTCAGATTGAACCTATCTTGACACGACCCGACCCGAACTCGCTGCACCAGCGGGTCGGAATGAGCCCACCTTGGCCCCACCCGACCCGAACTCGTTGCACCAATGGGTCAGAGTCGCTTATGCTTTTTTGCACCTACCGGAGTCGTTGTACCTACTGAACCTACTTGTACTTTTCGGGTCGACCCGAACAACTCCGGGTCGCTTACGGATGGCTCAGACCCGATAGGTTCGGGTCGACTCGCCCATCACTATTACCGATGCGTTTATTTTGAATGGTTACTCGCAACATTTTTATAATTTAGCTTCATGCAAATAGTAAAATTAGCTATGTTCAAGTAGACTGGACCAAGTGTAACAAGACATCATGTACCGGGTTTCTCTTAGCATGTGTGATGGGAGATGTGTAACCAGACCAACCAATCCTCTTGTTGTCCTACAAAGAAGAATAAAAATATTAATTCCATAATCACAATTGAATCTGCACACACGCGCAGAGCTCGCATATCAAAATATAATATCAATCAACAATGTGAAGGTAGTGGCGGCTTCAACGATAATCGGACTAGTTACCGCTTAAGGCTCCCGGCACCCTAAATCCTTTACTGTGTGAAGTAGCATATTACACTTCTTGGTCGCTTCGTATATCATGTTTATTACGTGCCTCGTGAGCAAAGCGCGATTTTTAGCCAAATGACTGAAACCAACACACCTGATACCCACCTGATTCCCCATCAAGCGCTGAACTGGCCAGAGTCAGTTATATTATCAGTCACCTAATGCTGCTGATGTCATTGTATGATTAGTCCATTGTCCGATCAGCTGGTTCACTGCCCGCCCGGTCCGGCAACCATAGTGGCTTTCCGCACTTGCTCCTGCACTCAGTCGTTGCTCCTCAGATAACCATGTTATGTTATAGAATCGACGTTAATCGTTCGATCGTGGGCCATTCATTGAAATCCAACATTCACTTTGTAGAACCAGCATACGCGTTTGAAAACTTTGCCCGCTGCATTATTTCTCACAGTCGCCTTAGCAGCTGATTGTTGTAAAAGAAGAATTACGGCAAAGCTGTAAGGATCGACCATATACCGGGTCTCTATGATCGGCTATGCTGAGCTAAAATATAAAATTATATTCACTGTGGGATATGTTTTAGTTTATTGAAGAAGTACGCAAAAGTTTTGTCTTCCGTTAACTTATCTCTGTTGTTGATGCTAAGCATCAGCTGATTGGCGGCGATTTTGACAGACAAATTGTAAACAAGATATTCAAAATGGTGAGCTGTTCAAGAGCTCTGTCGTAACCTGTATAGAGTCTAATAACCTTGATTCACCCAAAGGAATAGAAAGTTTCACCCCTCCGCTATGAGGAGCGTTTCTGTTTGTCATGTCCATTAGTAGGTGCCGTGCTCAAACAATCGATGCCGGTCGGTCAGTGGGTGGGTACTATACGACTTAGGGTATCGCTGACCCGAGCTGAAAGTCGTGTCGCTTACTTGGACGAGCTTCAAGTTTTGCCCTCCTTGCACACACACACACATGCACACACAAACCCGAGCTGTCGGAGGCCACTAATTAGTACTGACTGGCATTGACCCAGTTTTTTCACTGCTTGTTCTTCGATTTTTCTTGAACCATCACACACAAGTACTTCCTTCGCCCAAGGAGGATGGTGGTAGTAGTATGACTGTCGGCTCCTTTTTTTGTGTCATCTTCGACAGACGGGTAATAAAATGAAATGATTCTGAAGGGCTAGCAGAAAGACCAATCATAGCTAAACAAATCGCTCATATACTTAGAGTGTATGAGCTAGTGGTTTGGGGCGAACGGTTTGTATTTTTAGCACGCCCCAGGGGCAAGAGCAACAGCCATGGGCGTGAACTATCGTTGACGAATATTTGCCACTCAATTAATTATGATTTATGATATGGAACGTTGCACTTTTGCCCGCTTCTGCTTGAAGGCATGGAGCTGTGAGTGTCGTTATAGTTGACTTTTTTTTTATAGGAAGTAGGATTTTGTTGTTAGGCGAATTGAATAAAAAGAGATTTAAAACGTTTTTGTTTTCTTTCAATAAAATGTATGTAATTGATGTCATAATATTTGCCTAAATGATATAAAATGAGTTTCAAGGCCTAAAACATACAAATTTTGCGGAATGAATTGTACTATGAACGTAGTATTCGGGATTTTTTTATAGCAGACATTTTATAGCATTTCAGTAGCTATTTGCTCATTCACTTTGAACTCTTTTCGACTATTAATAGTGATTGGCAATACTGCAGAGTAAACAAATCGTGCAGCACTCTCACATCTTTATTTACTCAAATTAAGGCTATTAAACTGCTTTGCTTTGAAACGCCACTTTGAGAAGGGGAAGAGGTAATAAAATCTCAGCCCTGACCTACCCTTCACAAGCAAATGACCGCCGTTCAAAAGAGTGCGGCACGCAAAACGGAAACCTTACAAACAAACAAACAATTACAGCTGGAAAATGTCTATTTAATAACGTCTTCTCCCTCCTTCGAGTCCGCCCGGGCCGTGCACGGACTCTTGCGTAATACTGGTGCACCCTTGACAACCTTGCCCGTGGCCGACGACGACGAAACTAAAAATATATTATCGAACGAATTTACCTAACCAAACCTGCCCACCTCCTTCTGTCCTGCTGCCGTGTGAGGTACGTGAGTGCGTACGTGGATCGGTCGGTCTCAAATGCATGTCCCGGCAGCACAACAACCGCAACGACGCACCGCAACGGCTCGGCACCGGGTGCGGACACCTTTTGAAGCACCAAGTCAAGTGTACAGTAGGAGAGGAGAAGCTAAATAAAAAAGGTGACCCCATCGCTCATCCACGAACCCCCTCTCTCTCTCCGCTCCATATCCAACTGTCAACTGTCAAGGGATACACTTTCCTCTCCCCGTGGGGGAAGCAGCGCGCCAACGTGAGCGTTCGTTTTGGCATAAAATTTGATAAATAAACCCTCGGCTAATGTGGGGTGCAGTATTATTTTTTCGCACCACAATCGTCCCACCGACGAGGGCGGAGGTTGTCACGAGCTTCACGAGGGTAGTGATGGTGTATGTTCCGATATCCGGTTGAGGTGTTTGGTTCGAATTATACTGTTTGCGTTTGGTGTTCTGTGAACCGTTTTTTTACCATGAGTGGCGTTGAAACTGTATCGTTTTCGAGGGGGCTTAATTTATCATAATCCCTCCCTGTAATCTATACGAGCGAAAGCTGTTCCTGCCATGAAAATGGAGTCTTTTTTTTTGGATTTTGGCTTTAATTAAATTGTGCTGAAAACTGACCTAAAGATAAAGAAATTGTATTAATCCGTAAAGTAAAGCTATAATATTGTGATCACCTCAGCGAAGGGAAGTAATAAAATGGATCGCAATTATTTTTTCACAAACTATATTAAAATATTTGTAAAATTGTGCTAATACAATCCTTTTGCTTATTTTACTAATCAACCATAAAGATAAAATCCATAAAATATTCCAACCCGTTTCGCAACGACTGCGGACGACGACACTTCCCTCCGGTGTTGAGTTGCCATTTACCAGCGACCAGAAATCATAATTCTCCTCCGTATGTCCGTCATACTGTTTCGTTTTGTACAGTGCAATGGCCCAATTTAGCCGCTACAAGTTGAATTCGCGTGTGTCTGCAATAAACCAGCAGGCATTTAGCGCTGTTGCAGTTACATCCAGCAACTGGTGGAGGCTATTCAACAGCGTTCAGTTTGGTGGGACGAATGCAAATTTAACCAATTTGTGCAACATTGTGTTGGACCGTATGTCGAAAAAATGTCTCTCTTTTGTTTTGTTTTAATTGGTAGTTTGTGGTTCTTTCATGAATCACACTTTCTTTTAAATTTTGTTCTGACTGAAGCTTTACCTTATTATTATTTTTTCTTTATTATTTATTGCAAATAATTGTTTTTTTTTTTATTTCTTCATTGGGTTTTCTTCTCTTCCTCTTCTTATTATTCTTCTCCTTCTTCTTCTTTATACAAACAAAGGTTTCTTTATGTATATACGAAATTTACACCCAAAAGAAAACGTAAGTCTAAAAAATATTTGAATTTCAATCTACATTATAATCGGAGTGAATTATTCAGCTTATATTAAAACTTTTTTCTTCTTCTGCAAAACTGTTTGGAGATTATGTGCAAAAAATTGAAACTGATTTATGTATTAAATAATATCGGTTTTAATACGGAAATTAAAAATATCTAAATAATTGTTGAAGTATAAAAGCTATTAGGATTTAAGCCGCTTTACAACAAAACTAAAAACTTTTACACATACACATTCGAAAGAAACAATACGAAGTCATAAAATAAGGGCATGCCAATATTTGTTCGCATCCACAATACAATGAAGCGTAAAGGCAAATAGAATCCAACACTCTCTTGCACTCCCCGGAAAGACGCTCACTAACGCTCTTCATTAGCTTTATGTTTGTTATTCACATTCACCCAACTCCAAACTCCAGAGTGAATGAAGTTATCAAGCCATCGTACGAAGGCCTTCGCGTTCGGTGGTATTCTTGGACTGTGCCACTACGAAACTGCCAGCAGGCCAATCGGGCACTACTCAATCAACATATTTTTAACCGCCCGCGTGTATATACGTCATCGGTTTTGGCATCAATTATAATAAAATAGTAGCCCCAACACCCACTCGCTAGGGCCACCCATCCATCCGCACTACAGTGAATGAAAGGAGCGGGGTCTCTATTGGCATCGAGCTGTAGAGCGATACACTGTGTGTTTAAAAAAAACGCCTGGAAGTCGGGCTGGAAACATTCAACCGGTTCCGACCAGGCCCAAACAGCTTGCGGCAGGTTAGAACTACTTCTCACGCTGAACTGCTACGCGCTCGTGAGTCGTGCCTTAAATTTCGAACGCTTTTCCGCGTCCCAGTGCCGATCGATAATGAAGATATATAAACCCATTTTGGCGATGTCACGCAACTTTATCCAACCTTGCAATGCACTCACAGCAAAAAGCAGCAGGGACGAGTAGGCTCGGTCGCTTCAAACGAATCTCGCTTTAATTCGGCCGCGTCCGTTCTATATTAATTGGCCGGTCTGTTTGTTTTGTGTTGGCGTCCTAGCAACCCTCCACACACCCCTGATGTCACGATACGCAATGGATAGTGGAATCATTTGGCCAGCGCGGCCGATATCTTTAACAAGATCGCTTTCAGAAGAGACCGCCCAGCTCGTCTCGAAAGGATTGCTGCCACACCGGGTACGATGTTGCAAACGCCGGCGATGAAGCTATTTAATTAACAATAATGAAATAACCGTCAAGCGAATGTGTTTGCGGAATGGGCAAACCCCATATATAATGGGGGGGCTGGGCAGTAGATGATGATGCTGATGATGACGATGGTGATGATAAAACAGTCATTGGAAACCCTTAGTCCGGGTGACAGAGTGAGTGCCATGGTTGATTTGTATTCTTAAATTATCGTCGATTGAATATGAATGGATACTATTATTGTTACTCAAATTATTATTGCTCAGTTTACTAAATGAATGCTTTTTCGATTGTTGGACACGAGATATATTTTTTATTTTTTAGTATCATTTTGTTTCAATGCTCGATATAAGTCTTAAAAATGCACGGCAACGTTGCTATTATTACTACAGAGCACAGATAAATAGATACCTCTGAAGCGTCAAATAAACAAAACAAAAAAGCTCTCTCTCGCTCTCTTAGTCACAACCCGCATAAACCGTACAATCATTAACCGCAATCATCATGGAGTTGTGTCATTCCTTCTTTTACGACATTCCTTTCTACTACCGCCGAAGATAAGATCCAAACATTCTTTATTGATGCTAATTAAATGACACATTGCCGCGAGACCGCGTTCCGGCACTGCCACGATGCACTTTAATTTCCGAGAAACTCAATATTCCCTTGAATTGTGCTAGAAACAGCAACATTCCAACGCTTAATTCAAGTAGGTTAAAAACATAATACACCCATGGTCACGCGGACGTTTAACATGGGATTGCGGAAATAAACACAGCCCAACTATTTTAAGTACTTCACCCACAATAACAGGCACGGTGAAAAATTACCGGTAGTAATATCCGGTCCGTTGTTAGGGAAAACGGGGTTTTCCTTCAGCGCTACGTGAGCGCATATAATGTAAAGCCAGCCGCATATGCAGGGAGAATTCGGTGTGTATGGGAATGTAGTGGAAAATGAATATTCAACGCCAAAAACGGGGGCCTCTTCTTTCAGGATGAATAATTAAATGTTATATTTATACGTACGGTTGGGGTCGTAAAATTTGCAAGCCGTGGAAAAATGCATTCTCGCTGAGCTGCTTTAGTTGTGCGTTGGTATGAAAAGGGGTAATAATTCTAGTGTTTCTGACATGGCTGTACAGTTAAATGAAGAGTGGAAGTAGCACAAAACGCTATAAAAAGGAGCTAGAAAATCACTCGAGGAAAATTAATGAAGAAAGTGTTTTCAAATATTACCCTTCTAATTGAAGAAATAATAAGTAAGTAAGTAAATTGAAGAAATCAAATCGAATTGATCGAAAAAATACAATAAGTATAATTTACATAGCTCGGCAAGACCCAACGTATAGATCTGGCGAACCATTTATGAAGAAACATCTGCGAGATGCATATGGCCAGTTCCATTGGTACCAATAGTTGGTACCAGGGCACTGCCTTCTGAAGCAGGAGAACTCAATTAATCTTTTACGTAGCTTGCCTACTGATAGATCTTTGTTAAAAAACTTAGTAGAGCCTGAAAATGAATTGAAAATGAACGGGACTGAACACCCGTAACGTTAACTTTTCGACCAGATGCTATTGATCATCTATCGGAGGAGCTAAACCAAGATTTACTGACACTGTTGCTTGATTTATTGGTCTTGTAAACTTGTAATCTGTAGCTGTAGTAGCTTTTATTTCCAAATGTATAATGTAACGGAATGTGTGAACAATACTCATGTTTTTTAGTCATATTTTTCCAATAAATAATTCGAAGAAATTTAACTTGAACTTTTTAAACTTTTTTTTACCAACAACGGTTGTAGTGCCAAAAAGAAGAAGTATAAGTCCTTGAAATAGTGCCATTTATATCAATAATAACATTTATAATTTAGCACTAAACTCGCTTTGCTAGAGCGTTACATTCGTATATTTCAAGAACCAACATTATCCCGTTTTATAATTCAAGCCAACAAGCTCAAACTTCAGCCTGTCTGTGGAACAAATATTCATTGATTGACACGGGTTGTATCCATTTGACAATTACTTCACTTCATATTGGATTTCACGATGCATTGGATGAAGGTGCATTTTATAAATTGTTTTTATTTTCTTATTACCTGTTAGAATTGGATTTTTATGCTTCAAATACTTTTGAAGATCAAATAAGAATCAAACAGTCATACTCCATATAAAAAAAAAACTATTTAGTATAGTAAAACCTCTCATTATTATTGATCCATTTTTATTATTACTCCCCCGAAGGCATGGGATATTTCTTGGGACTGTGTCGTATTCCAGAACATGCCTTAATCTTAGGTTTGGCCTCGCTAATGAACGTATTAATGACACGAGTCAAACCGAGCTGTAACCGAAAACCGGATGAAAATAATGATAAATCAAATCCCCAGCGGGGAGAGGTGCGTAAAAGGCCACACAGCCCACCGAACAAAACCCACAAAAAAAAAAAAAAAACAGTTGGCCTATTCCGCTGCCGGCCCAACTTACCTTGATGCTTTTCGCTCGACAGTAGCTTTCCGGTGACGGCCGCCTCCTCGTCGAGGCCGGCCGCCTGTTCCGCTTTCGTAACCTTGAAACGTTCCGCCATCGCCCGTCAATGTGGTCGTGTTATTTATGGATCTTTCCGTGCCTCGCAGGAGTACGCAAGAAATCGGAGAGCAGCACCGATGACGCCACCAGCGAAGTGCGGCCAAAACAAAAAAGGACACCGATGGACCTCAACCACTTTCTAACACAAGGCGCGCGGCACTGGACCTACCCGAAAACGCACTCAACTAGAGCCACCCAAACACAAACACACACCACCTACACCGGGCGGGGCAGTTAGGGACCACTTAGAACTCTGATATCAAACACTCTTCAATACACACACACAAAACCATCCAGGGGGTCGTAATAATGGTCGGAATTCACTTCGTTTCACTTTACCCGGTCCCACTGCTGGAACGGTGGCAAAAAAACAGCACTTCAGACTTTTTCTTGGTAAATGTTTTCCACAATTTTAGTACGAGTAACAGTAACCCACACGCGCATAGATTGCTTTGATTTCTTTCCTTCTTGGCACACGCGAGACCTAGCACGGTTCTCTTTTCGCTTGGGAAACGGTACACCCGCAGGCGAAGCAGGCGGGGTGTGCTGTCTGCTAAATTGACGTTCCCGACCCGGTTTCTCGTAGTTACGCGATGCCGGGTATGAGTTGGTGTGTGTGAGTGTGTGCTAGGGGGAAGGAAAATCCGTCCACCGATATGTGTGCCTTGCACCGTTGCAAAACAAGGCCAGGTTCGAGCTGTGGAAAAGGAAAGACGAAAAGGAAGAAAATATTAGCACAAATATGTTTGTTACTTCGCGATTGCATACTTTCGCTGGTGTGCGATAAAAAGAGAGACATGGGGAAATAAGGAGAAGGAAGGAGAGTCGTCTATTCCGTTTCATTGGGCGTCCCATTATGCCTACTTCTTGGGTTTGGTTTCTTGCGTGAAGAAGCACCCTGTGGCCATTATACGGTAATGGATAAACGACATGTGATCGAATTTTGCAAAACGATGATTTATGTGGCTTGGCTTTGCTGTGTCTGTTTGTCAGTTCAGGGGGTTCTTTTCCTTTCATTGTTTTGCTGATTGGTGCATTGCAGGGTGAACTATTAAATTTGAAACATGTTTTGTGGCTATTTAAGGACCTGTTTTTTTCCCACATATGCGACGTTTGAATTTTGAGTTCAATGTATTTCACTGCATAAGATAGCGTGGATAGTACTTTTAAATCTAAACAAAATGAGCTGACTGCACTAAGAATAGCCATATGAAGAAGAGTTTAATAATTTACTTTGCGAACAGATGTTTAAAAGTAAACACTTTTCATATTTAATTCAAATTTTTGAATTTTTCTTTTAAACAAATAAGTTTTTTTAAATCTTTTGGTCGTTTTTAATATCTTCATTTAACTTTTAAATTATAAATTTAAATTATTAAACAACTTAAATTCATCAACATCTTAATGATGCTCTTATATCATCCTAAAAGCTTACTATAACATATTTCACGAATATTAAAGTTCAACTTTTGCGTTTACACATAATATTGTAGAATTGTACTTATGAATATAAGAAAAATGAAATTAATCTTCAAAATATCATTTCGTTGGCTGATAATTTCTAAAATACTCTTTGCTTCATTGCAGCAGCTCTAACAAACTAATTTGACACCAAATGTCTACGTACTGAGTCTCACATCAACTCTGCATAAATCGCGTTAAAATGCTTTGTATTGAAATCACAGTTCATAAATCACCATTGTTCCATTATTTTACTGTCACTTTAACCGGTCGATTACAATGCATTACTCCATATAGTTTGTCACTGTTCAATCAAAACCCGTTGCTGTTTCCCATTGTGTCCAGTCATTGCAACAGATATGCTATTCTCGACACACAAATCCTGACTGCATAATCCGGCGGCTTTATCCGGGGCTTCGGACACGAACGAAACCTTTTTTTAATCCCATGGGTTTACGTTGGCACTGATACGAACTTGAAAAGCACTGTAAGAAGTGGGATGGTGCCAGGCTGATGTTATTCATTTTATTTATTGTTTCAAGTTTGAAGTCGTTCAAATTAACTCACAATAAAATCGGCTAAATCAGTTAATAAAATCGTTTTTTGCACTATTTCTCCGTACTTCAGAGATTTCTCATTTTTGGAAATAAATTCTTCATTTTTTCATTATTTCCCGATCAACTTCAAAGTAAATAGACGTTAAATTACCTGCTCAATACGCGCAGGATTGAACAAAAAAAACACGATTAAAAACCACCACACGCACCTTAATCGCACCCGGTACACCGACCATCAATCGCTAAACGTCGACTGAAAACCTGCCAAAAATCTTGGCCATTGACAACCGGCTTACAGTACGGCACACCGTGCAGCTAACTTGTGGGCAGGGGAGAGGCCAACCAGCAGCCTCTCTGATGGGCGATAAGAAATGCCACTTTAAAAGGTGGGGTGAAACACCTTCTGGTTTCCTCCAGCTGGTGTGACTAATCGTGTGATATACCAACGCCGGCTCCTAAAGCCAGGGGGCAATGTTTTAGACTAGAAACGCTGAAACAACGACGGGGACAGGGAGCAGTGTGTGTTTTGTGTGTAAACGTGTTATCAAAGATAGTACGCGCGGGAGACCACCTCGGAACCCCGCATCACCCCGCTGGACCTATTAGCAGAGCTTGGTTCTCTGCAGATTCGTAAAACCTCAAATTTAGGCCATTGCAGTATCGGAAGGAAGATAACGGGCGTAACGCGTACACAGCCCAAGTACGGTTTCAGCTTTGAAATGGTCCCGACCCCGGTGCACACTGGGAAGAAGACCTCAGATACACGCACGCCTAAGAAAGCCCAAAAGATATCAGCTCGATCTTCTGCTGGTGCTGCTCAAGTGGGGTTTGCGCGTACGTAATCTAATCCCCGCTATATTATATTGATATTATTGGAAGAAATAAGATATATATATTATTGGAATTAGCTTTTCGATATATTTAACATTGGAAAATAAAACGTGACTTTGGTCATCGAACGTTTCGCCGGCCCGATACAAGGTCCGCTCAGTGTGCTCCCAAAGTGTTTCTAGGTGACATTCCTTGGGCCCAATTGGACCCGTTCTCCCCGCTGCCATTCAATACCGTACGGGGGATACAGGTGGACAGCGGCTTTAAAATCGATGTCAATATACCTCGGCACCGGGTTTATGTGGGATTGAGCGTCCACACCCCAGTGTACGGGCCCAGCACTGCCTTGTCTTATAGCTGTGGCTACGCTATTCTTTATTCTGGAACATTTTATCATTTATGCAACACCCGGCTTTTGGGGTGGGACAATTAGCAAATGCGATAAACGATTTCATAACGAGGAGAAATTTAATGTATAGATTAGTGAGGAAGGTTAAGACGATGGACATCGACGAGTGATTAAGAAATACGTGGCTTTTATGTGTAAAATGGTGGATTTTATCGTTACTCAACAAACGGATTACTTATCATTAAAATTTGGGATTTTTGTAAAGGAAAAGTTATTACGAGCTCTTACTATTACGTTAGGACATAAAACATCAGACGTAAAACATATGTCATCTAAAAGGCTCATCGCGGTGGTGATCGTATGGTACAGTGGTCAACTCGTATAACTAAAAAACATACCCGTCATGCGATCACGGGTTCAATCCTCGTGTTGACTGTCCTTTCGTAACAAGAATTTGACTATCCGGCTGCATGGTAATCTAATAATTAGTCTCAAAAGACTGTATCTCGTAGGGGGCGATACGATAAATACAAGAAAATGAAGAAGACGAAGAAGTAAGTAACCTTAAATGAACACTCTCAAGGGCTCTAGATCGCTTCAACACACTTTGTATTAATTATGATTTTTTTAAATAATACCGTTTGTATCTGCTAAATAAAATTTAAAACACTATTGTTCTATTGTTGAGTTTGTTCGAGCAATAGGAATGTGTTACATAATAAAACTAGAATTCAGGAAGCACTCCATCTCAAAAATAGCCCTCAATCGGGTAAAGAACATTATTTTCAAACCACACGCATTCAGCACCGACCAACCAATTTAATGGCCAAGCCTTCACAGCCAACCCCTTTTCCCGAACCCGTACAAAACTCTTTTAATTTTCTACTCCCTCCGTCCGGCGGCGGCCTTCAACACCGTGGCCACCCCATCGCCTCCACAGTGTGTAGCGAGTGCCGCCGTATACGGGTGCTGCTATGCGACGAAAAGCGTCTAACATATCAATTTAGAGGCAGCGGTCCCATCAACCTTTACGATCGATTCCAATTGGCTATTTGGATCAACTGGCAATTGAATTGAACCGCGTAACTACTGGCCACCGCAGGGCCTTTCCCCCAACTACGGATGGAGCGATCGCTTGCTACGACGGTCGGAAACGATAAGGAGTTGGAAGCGTTTTGATTGAGTATCGGCGAAGGAGGTATCCAAGCATCGATTGTCCATCTCTACAACACCACTCAATGAAAGAGAGCACACAAAGACACTCACAGCCACATAGACAGATTGTTATGGCAACCAATTGCCGGACCAATGGCACCAATGGAAGTGAAATATTTCGGCCCCGGAATATGAGTGCAATGAAGTGCTCCAAAAAAGGGGACACGAAACGATTTACCCTTACCACGCGTCAGCCGGGGGGGAGGTGGTGGTAGTATGTAACAGGTGTACTCATCAACATGAAACACGTTTATGGATGAACATACGGTGTAGCATCGAGGTGTCATTACCTGTCAGTTCCGAAAAAAGTGACTAGCTACAGGTCATTAAATAAACACCTCTCTTCCGGATGGGATCGACATGCCTCTTCCACAACAAGCAGTTGTCGACAACAGGGTAACACAACTGCCAAACGGGGGAATAGTACAGCACAGTGTTATCAAGCGTGTGTTATCGGATAGACAGCTTCAACCATGAAAATGAAGGTTTTATCTATGAACGAGGTCTCTGTCAGTGTGAGGTTGTGGATATCTTAATGGACTTAGCATGTAAATGTGAAGGTTAAATTACAGTCGCTGGCGTTAAATTTGGCCTCAAAATCAGCAAAAATTTGAACAGGATTTTGAATTTAATTTCCTATGATTTAAAAACAAAGTCTCATCCATAACCAAACCCCGACTTATAAACCTAGAAAATTTAACGCTTTACTTGTTTTGGGCAAATCAATAAGTTTTCTTTCTCTCCCTTGCTTAATAATTCAACCTGATCAGCGCATTAAATATGCATAATCATTTAGATGCACGCAATTGATATGCCTTCCCCAACCTTAGGCGTAGCATAATAACGCACCCATCGTCTACGTCCTTCGTGTTGTTTGTGCTTCGTCCGTAGACGATTGAAGCAATGGCCGCGGCAATTATCACACATACGCTCTCACTTCAAATACTCCCAGTTAAAGAGGGAAGCAAAACAAAAACACGCTCTAAAACATAAACGATACACCCCAACGCACGATAAACGGCTCAGTGTGTGATAAGAAAAGTCACAAGACTTTTGCCGAACTTCAAAAACATACACAGCACGTGGCTGTTTGCCCTATCAGATACTGTGTCGATAACAGCGTTTTTTTTTTTTGTTGTTGCTGTTTTTGTTCCAGTTAATTAGTTTGCTCAAAGGCTTCGAAGATCATAATTACAATTTAAATCATTATTTTATCAACCCATGGGTACGTGATTTATGGGCGCCTCCTTTCAAACAGGCGCGATAAAGAAAACGCCGGTTTGTTGCTTCGTAGATAAGAAAAATTATTGTTTTTTTTTTTTGTTTAAACGAGCGACAAACAATCGTAATCGAAGATCGCTAATCGATACTGCCACCGGTTTGGGCTGGGAGGCAGCTGTAAATCTTTGCACAGTATCTTGGCGTACTCTTTGTTATTTCTGTCCTGTAATAATTCCTAAGTAGCCGACGAACAACCGTATTAATACGGTTGTGAATGTAAACGAATACTTATACGACTATACAACATACTCGTTTAACATCATTTTCCTACTAACAGTTTTGTGTTAACTGTTACATTGTTGTATGTTTCAAATAAATCATTTATGCAGCTATTGAGTAAATAAACTTAAAATTGCTTCCTATAAAAAGTAGGCCCTAAAGAGAAGTTTGCGATGTCTTTTAACATTATTTTGAGACTTACAGACACTTCTTTACAAACTTATGAGTGATCGATGCTTTTATGGGTCAGTCATCAGCGGCACTAACGTGTGTAGGTCGTTTGGTCTAAAAGTAATTCGTCTAAAAGTACAATGCTCATTTCAACGCTACATCTGCTATACCGAGATGTTGTAGATAAGGAGCCATTCATAAATAACGTAACGATTATAAATAGGGAAGGTGTTATGTACATTCTTCCGATCGGAGTGTGGTTCGATTCATTTTTATTTATCATTTTTGGTAATACGTAATTTACGGATGACCCCCGTAATTTTTTGATTTTTTTATTGTTTTCGTACGATTTTAACAAGTTTAAAGATTAGTTTGTTTATATTGACATAATTTCTGTCCCCTGATGTCAATCTATATAGGAAACAACTAGCTGGAATCGTAAAACCTCCTACTTTCCTATTGTATTTTGAATGTGCTATCTGTTTAACAATTATTTAATTATTAATATCAAAAGAACCTTCTAGCTTTATCATTCTAGGAAATTCGTGAATCTTTTGAATGAAATTCACACCATGTTATCGTATATTCAATGAATTAATAATTAATCTTTTGAATAAAAATCACACCATGTGATCGTATATTCAATTTGAATAGTAAACAAACGGGGAAAATAAAAGTTTAATCATCAAAGTAATTGTTATGTACGATGATTATATGTTAAGTTTCAACATTATATCGTACGCAAATAACACTGAAATCAATGTGAGTGTAAGCTGAATGGGTTTGAACTGAAGCTACATTAAAGCCGAGCGATCTATTACCTACGCCCCGTTCGAACAGTTGTGTTTACATTCCTGTTGCGTTATTAGTCATCAACCACGCGATGCTCTTCTAGCCCGTTCCACTCAACAAGGGAGCGGAAGGGTGCGTTTTGTTTACCTAAATAGAATGCAGTCTTCGCCATTCGTCTGTTGAAACGATTTTATCGCCGTTTCCGGAAGCCGATGTGAAGCGTGTGCTAAGATTTGCGATAGATTTCTGCCGAGATGCAGCTTAAACCGTGAGTGGGAAAGGAATTTTCAATCCAATTGGCTCACACCATCATCATCATCATTGCTCCCCCGTCTAAACATTTTCCAATACGTTCTAGCAGAAGTACGCATCGATTTACCCCTATTGATCGGGCCACATAGAGATACAACGAGGCAGACACGCTGAACCTTGCTGAATAAATTAATGTCAATAGCAAACTACTCGACCGTCGTGCCGCCGCGCCGGCTTACCGAGAAAACGGCCAAAAAATCAAACGATTCTGGGGCAAGTGCAGCGTGTCAGGGTCAGGTACACCCGCCTCGTATCGAGCCAGTTTCGCACCACTGGCTGGCTGCGGATGCGACCAAAAACGCACCCCTCCTTCTCCTTCTTAGGCCAAACAGTAGTTACCTTTTTTTCTTCAAGCAGCAATAGCGGCAAGAACACGCCGCACACTCACTAACATCGAACCACCCCAAAACGCGCGAGTTTACAATTTCAAGCAATGCATTACACAGACCCGGTCACAGTTGCAGCTGCGTTGCCGTGCGACGCTGCTCTGTGCGTCACCACCTTCACCAACCCCTGGGCATCGCACAAACAAACACACATTCACTCACAACACCATCCCCCCTCGCATAGGGGTGCGTGTGTCTGCAAAATTGCTCGCCAATACCACACCACCGGGGGCCACACACGCGTCTCCACTCACTGTTGATCGGGCGGTATCGATCGGTTTACATTTTATGGCGCACACCGCAGACGGGTATGCGTATCGTCGTGGTTGCGTATTGTGCCGTTTGCCAGTTGCTGCTGCAAATCGTTTGCCTGGGTGCACTCTCACACGCGTGCTGAACACCGAACCGATGTAGGAAAATGGTCAAATTTTCCAGAACGAATTAGTAGCTCGTAGCAATTGCACACACTACAACACGACACGATCACTTTACCATGTGCTGCTCATTCGCTTCTTAAACACACTTTAATCGTTTTAAAAAATGGGAAATCAATGTGCATTTAACGCTTATTTTGCTGGAGAGAAATAGAGACACTCTGAACAAATTAAATTCGACTTTCAATCGTTTCCCAATCACTGAACCGTTTGTGTGTTTTGCTCTGTTCGCGATCACGGTACAGCACTACTACCAGCCACAACAATGAATTTCGATCTGGTGCCTGCACATCGGCACAACGCCGGCCCAATCGTTGAAACTACGTGCCGAAGGCGAATTAGTTTCAATTAATCGTCGTTTATAGCGGTAAGCGGGACGGGGAAGGGTGTTGCGCGTGTGTGTTGCAGCACTCCGAGCAGTACACGATCGGTTCGGGCTCGGTCACAGCACCAACAAAACCCGGTGCTTCTTCTCCTATTGCTGTTTGGTCGCAGAGTAAACGCTTGGTAAGAGAGATAACAGACCTATATATGATATCGGTTAGAGAACGCCTAGTCGGAAGCACAGAACCTATCTCCTCGTCCGTTCCCCTTTCAGCATCTCGCTTGTGCTGTTATTTGATACACCACCCGCTTTAGTGATAGATAGTTTATCAATGCTCTTTTGGTTGCGTTGTTTCATTCTACGGTTAGCACGTTTTATCGCTCCGGGAGTTTCTGAATATTGTTGAGAACAGTGTGAAGGGTCTATGCATGTCCAATATATATGTTCTAAGACAAGATGGTAGATTGAATCGTCATTTAGGTATCAGTGAGATGCAGTGAGACATCTTCTCAAGATGAAGTTTAAACTCCGAGATAGAAAAGGCATGCTGGAGCATGTCAATTCCAATTCGATTTCCTATTAGGTTATCATATCAGGTGACGATTTGACGTGGGTCTATTCATAATATTGAAGTTTTCTCTGTTTAGATGCCAATGATTCGGCACACCTGATTAGGTATAATTCCCTAAGTAGTCGCTACCATATGATCTTGTCATATATGTCTCATATCTCATATGGATCATGCTCCCTCTTACGTAGGACTTAATATCCTGCTATGCGTAATCAATCAGTCACTGAAAACCAAGCCCACTAGTGGTTGAGGTAAGGCTTGACCGACCATAATTGTTGTGCCGAAAAAGAAAAATAAGTCCGTAGGAAAGATGATTAAATAGCTGGTTTATATTAATGCAGGCATCAGCCCTTACAGAGTATGTTTTGAAGTTGAGTGTTCATAAATTGATTGAATGTCCACAATAACGGTTGTATCGACATGTCTGATGAGTCTATAAGTTTGAACTAATTGTTGATACTTTGTAGATATCCAAGATTGAAAATTAACCTAATTCCAGTGAAACCCTGTACTCCACCTCGGATACCTCAGTATTCTAGGAACTGTTGGAATGTTGGAGTAGTTGATAGAACTATGCGATTTCAGCACTCGAGTGATCGAGACGATCTGATCTTTTCTGATGGAGATGATGATCGTTCAGCGCATCTGAGGATCTCTGTTCTATGGAGTGCGTTCAACAGGTTTAGGGGAATCAATGTTCTCCTGGACTCGAAATTTCAAATGATATTGGTAATAGTCATGATTTTACCAATAAAATAAAACTGTTAACAAAATCATATGATATGCTTTATCTAATAGTGATGACGGATTCTCTTCAAGTACGTGTTTTCAGAATTGCTGATGACTCGAACTAACTGAGGTTGTTGTGAACCTATGCTCGATTATGGCATATAATCCAATAAATGTCTGTTCTATCTAGAATCTTGTTGCAGAACCTGCTAAAAACTGTGGCAATCAATAGACGATACATCCCTCATAGGTCTGTAGATTATAGACTTACTATTTATACCAGAAATCATCTTCAATGCTTTTGCGATTCCACCCCAAGTTCCAAAAATTTGGTATCAAACTTGACATGAATGTTTTGTTGCTTCACCCTGAATGTTTGATGCCCGTATACTTTCCAGAACTAAATCCTTACAATTTCAAGCCATTACAGAAGAATCCAAAAAATCAACTATTTAAAATGTTAATGCATTGATCTGTTTAACGTTTCGTTGGCTTTCTGACTTCATATTTCAACGGGTGATATGAACTAATCTAAAGGATCTATCAATCGTTATAAGTCACTATTATGTTCCAGTTTAAACTCGGCAATAGTCTGCCACCTTTGACCTATTCTGTTCTGCTTTCGAGTTTGTTCATCATTTATTTTCAAACGCGCACTTGTCACTCGTCAGCCATACGCCACATTACTTAGAGGTGTGTTCCTTTAGATTTCCGTGTATATGTGTGTGTGTCGCACAGGATGTTTAGTGTAATTCATTTTTCCCACCACACTTCTCCACTTTTCGCCCGGCCCCACCCCTCCTTTTAATGATGCGGTGTGTCGGACGATGTCCTTCTTCGTTGTTTTGTTACTTTACTTATCGCCCACGCTTCGAAATCGATTTTCCGCCACAACGAGTGTGCACACTGCCGGGCTAGAAGATAAGCGCGCGCGTTACCTTCCCCAATCGTTAACTCGTTGAGTGTGTGTGTGTGTGTTGCATTAGTAATATTGCCTCTTTTTTTTAATCGCTCTAAATTTCCCTTCCCAAAGTGCATTACTGTGTAGCAGGGTGGTGGGAGTGTACGATAATTTCTTTCCACAAAAAAAACACACAGCAAACACACATCGGCCTCCACGGCGAACGTGGAGCGATAATCACAAAATGCCGACGCGTGAATAATTTCTAAATAATAACACGCGCGCGCGTGCACCCGAGCGCCCGCAAACTCACAACAGCACGGAGGAAGCGAAAGATCCAGACTGCTGTGCTGTGCTGTACGGGCGACCATCCCTAGCCCCGAAGTCCGAAGTACCCGTCGGCGGCAATATCGGTTGTTCGGCGTCCAACAACAACAACAAAACGATGACGACGATGACGTTCTGAGTTTGCCGCCATTTGGAGGGGGGCAGGCTGTTGGAGGAATGGTGGCCTTCTTCCCTACACCGCGTCAGCTGGTGGTGCTGCTAGCGTCAACTTGTATGGTTTTTCCTCCCCACCCCTAGTGACCATCCCGTTTGCTTTGCGCGGCCCGTTACAGAAAAGCAACGATGATTCATATCCGTGCGGCACTCGGGCACTGAAATCAAAGGCAGCAGCAGCCTCTCTGGAAGATGAACCCGCGCGCGCGAGCGTCACTGTCGTAATGAGCGAGCGAGTGAGCGCTAGAGTGAGTGAGCAAGTGAGCAAGTACAAATAAACCACCCTTCTGCTATCCGACACCCCTGTCGCTGGTGGTGCTGGATGGTAGACATTAAAAAACAGACAGAGAGAAAGAGAGAGAGAGAGAGATGTATAAAAATGAGAGTAAATACTCTCGCAATAAGGACAGCAGCAAGAGAGAGAGCCACTTTTCCCACTTTTCCGTAAGAGAACCATTCGTTAGTAAGGGAGAGAGAGAGTGGTGAATGGAAAAACACAACCCAATCTTGAAAGGGGTGCATCAACGGTATGATCCGGGTGTGCAATTAGGAGTAGCTAGAACCTCCCTGTTGGAAGCGGCGGAGAAGATATATCCGGCGTCACAACAGAGAGTTAGAACGCGCGGGAATATTTCACTCTCTCGCCGCTCATGGTCTACGTTGATGGAAAGTGCTCCTTTTTGTGAGCCTTTTTGCAGTTGTAGAACAAACCAACACACACACACACACACACATCATTGGGTCCATTTGTTTCGCTTGCTCGGCAAGGGAAGGGTCAGTCATCGTTAACTTTGACGGGGTTGAATAAAAAAAGAAGCGTCAAGTACGTATAGCATGTAACGACCACTGGCACAGTGAAGCTATGTGGCTTCTAACTGAGGACGATTGTTTAAAGCGGTTTTTTACGTGATTTGCATACGTTTGGGACGCTTGGGGAGGTGAATTGGAAACATGAGCCTGCAGATCTAAAAAAAAACCGGCAACATGACATGGTGAACTCAAAAGGTACGAGGAAGGGGATTTTTTTTGGTGCAAGGAACGGTCAGGACATATAACTGGAAAAGGGGTTAATCGTTAAAAAAAAATCATTAAGTTCACTTATGAGGCTTTAATGAGGAAGATCATTGAGTTTGACAAGCTCGAATGTGACCTTTTTTCCGAAACGTTCGAGTATAATGACATAGTAAATCATGCTGAAATACAAAGAATCTTCATTAGGAATTCAATATTCGAACGCTTTCTAGATGCTTGTGTGATAGCCTATGAACAATTAAAATACCTAAAAGGCTTACAAAATGTATGATCAACTCTCGTATGGCTTTTTGATAGAAATGCTAAAATCTATATTCTTTTATGTAAAATATTTGTTATTTTCGATATTGTGTCAATACTAACGGCACAAATCACGTGTAAAATGGAACAATTAAGGCCCAAAATCGTACAATCGTCGTGCTTGCACTTCGAAGCAATCAAATATTAAACACATTTAAAGTAATGATAAGAAAAATGATGATTTCGTCGGAATCGATTCCGACAGGCTCCCAAGTTTTCTGGAATCGATTCCGGAATCGGCTCCGGAATTGGAATCGGCTCCGGAATTGGAATCGGCTCAGAAATTGGTTCCGGAATCTGCTCAGTAATTGGTTCCGGTATCGGCTACGGAATCGAAATCGGCTCTGAAATTGAGACCAGATCCGGAATTGTTTCCAGAATCGGCTCCGGAAACGGCAGCACATAACAAAAATTTACTTGCAAACGATCCATTCTTATGGAGATTCCCGGACTGGTTACTTCTGAATCTTCTTATTTCAATTCAAAAACTGTTTCTCACTCCGGATCAAATTCCATTTCTGGAGTCATCCTGGTTCTGTTAATGCGGCAAATTGCGATTCCCAGGTCAATTTCGATACTGCAATCGATTCGGCTCCGGAGTCAATTCCGGGATCGGCTCCAGAGTCAACTCCGGAATCAGCTCCGGATTCAGAATGGATTTCAGCATTGGAATCGGCACCGGAATTGATTCCGAACACGGAATCGGAGTCGGGTAGGTCCGATTCCGAGCTCGCTCCTCTAATTTAAAGCTTCATGAAATAACATAGAATCAGTGCCCAAGCTCATTTGAATGTATGTAGAAGAATGGAAGATCAAGTACCACGATCATAGGAAGTTATAAGGAAATGAAAAAAAAAATTGAATTCCAAGATCATAATAAACTAATTTATAGTATGAAGCATCTAGTTCCAGTCGCTCAGAATGCTTTGGGAAAGAGTATGAAAGTCAAAGATTCAATTATTCGAGAATGCAATAATTCGCAATGGGTGATTAAAAACCAAGATCGCAGGAAGTTACAACGTAATCCGTAAATCTAGTCCCAAATCGTAAAAAGCATTAACAAAGAGTTGGGTTCATCAAATAGCTATGGACGAGTATGTCCATTATGGGGACGTTACGCCACATAGACATATAAGAAGAAGATGTGCACTATGGATGACGTTACGCTGTGAATACCTGGTGAGGTTGTCAGGCGTATAAGAATCAAAGTAACTGCGACCGGACGTCACAACCAGTTCAGGAATTGATGCTGTTAAAAAATGTGTCAATAGTGATCCCCGTCCGTTCCTTAAATCAAGCAAAAGACAGTGATACAGTCGATCAAATCTACATTCTGATTTGGCTTGGGGGTTACTTGGGTGTCCCTTGTCTAGATATAACCAAGGCACTCTAATCTGCATACGTAGGCCACTGTACACTTCAACTGGATTGCATGTTTGCTTTGGAGATGGACAATGTTTCTATTGAGTTTCACCACCTAAATTTGGCCTACTTTCAAACAGCGGGTTTGGCTTTTGTCGGTGAAGTCGTCACTCCCACCGCCGTTACGGCAAACGACAGAAGAATTGATTAGAAACAAACACGAAAACTCTATATTACTTTCTCATTAGGCGTATGATTAGCACCTCAGGATGAACTCATCGAGGCGTCGTTTTGGGATGGAAAAATAAACAAAATCTTTTTGATTTTGGTCACGAACCATTTTCCCTACGTCAACACCGCAAGATTTGCTTTTCGTCCACCGTTTTTAGTTAAGTTTTGTTTGCTAAGTCGGAGACGTCGGGTACATCAATTATTGTATCTATTTCAAGTGATGAGTGTGTACATTCATGTCTAAGCAATTTGCATGCAGAGAAAATGTTTTCAATGTACTGGGAGGGTTAAAACGGATCATTCGTTCTCAGAGTAAAGTATAAAATAACGATAAATCGTATCGATTTTGTATATATGTGACATTTATGTTCATTCATTCCTTGATTTTCTCTTTGGTCTCATATTCATATTTTGTTCAAACCATTGCCGCAGTATAGAGCTTCGCTAACAAAATGTTAAATGTTTCCTCCCTGATTGTCCCCTACTAACTACTACTTAACCTTCAGCTTTACCCTCACATCTCCCCGGCAGCGTTTAACACGCACCGCCCGGAACGTGTGCCGCTTAACGTGGCACGAAAGATGATCGCTGCGTATGAACGCTTGCTGGCAGATGTGGCACACAAACTTCCGCTCGCCCGAGTGCTTCCGACGGTGGCGGGACAGCTCGTACGAGCGGGCAAACGCCGCCCCACAGTTTTCCCACGGGCAGCGAAATGGCAGCGTACCGGTGTGGAGCAGTTCGTGCGCTTTTAGATGGCTTTGGCGGGTGTAGCTTTTGGTGCAGCCTACGTACGAGCAGCGGAACGTTCTGGCTGGATCCCGGGGGTCCGGAACGATCGAGTTAGCAGTGGCAGCAGGAATCGTGTCGGTTGGTGGGATTTCCTCTATCGGTGGGTTAGTAGATGGCTTTGGTGCTTCCTCTTTTAGTACTGCTTTGGTCACCTTAACTCCGGGAAAAAGCTGCTGAAATTCACTGTTCGGTAGATTGTGTCGACGCACGTGGGCGAGCAGATGATCCCGCCGATGAAAGCGCTTCTCGCACCATCGGCAGTTGTGATTGCGATCGCTCGTGTGTGTCACCAGATGACGGTTCAGCGTTTCGGCCCGCGCAAACCGCTGCCTGCAACCGGTCCAGCTACAGGCGAAGGGTAGCTCGCCGGTGTGAGACCGTTGGTGCACCCGAAGGTGCGAAACCTTAATGTACGTTTTATCACAATGTGGCCAGTCGCAGGCGTATTTGCGTTCCTTGCTGGAGTAGGTGAGTTGTTTCGGTGCGCCAAAAAAGCTGTCCTCACCATCATCATCGTCATCATCATACTCGTCGTCATCCGTGTCATCAACAATCTCTTGCTGTGCGTTCGCATCTACGACATGCAGCTCTTCCGAATCGGATCCCCCGTCGTACTCTATGATCGAATCCTCAAATTCGGTCCCGTTCGAATGAAGCTGCTCATGCACCACAAAATCATCTTCAATTTGATTCGTACCTTGTAAAACGAGGCTTTTTTCTTGCATTCGTAGTTCGTCTTGATCATCCGAAGACTCTTCGACAAGCTCTTCCACTACGATTTCATCCGAATTGTCGTGCGCGTCGGGCAGCAGTTCCATATGACCGTTTTGTAGCAGAAATCGTAAATCACTCTGCTCATGCTGTTCCTGCTTTGACTCTTCGTGCACTATGTTGTCTCCCTTCGTCGCTTGTTTTCCAATGCACAGGGCATCCCCATTGTGGTACCTTTCATGCGCCTTCAGGTGTTCCTCGTTTAGATACAGTTTCTTACAGCCTGGATGCGTGCAGGGATAGATTTGTACCGATGGGGCAGATCCAATTGATGTGGAGCTTGCGTTACCAGTGGGACGGCTCTCTCCACCAACCACAGGTGCGGTGGACTCATTCTGCAAAAGATACTGTAAAACGGTAACGCCGGAGCTAGACGACGACACAACAGGGTCGGAATCAGCACGTTCCATACTGTTGTCGGTATGGTTTCGTTGCAAACATTAGTAATTTCTCTTTTTTGTGTTTTATCCGTTTCTAAGCAGTGGTGGACGATACGCTGTTGTTTACGTTGCGCTTTGTTTACATTCGAAACGTCAAGTCGGGCGTTGCTAGGGATGGGCAACACAGAAATCGGGATGGAATGGTCGGAACGGTACGATCCGGTTTTATGGCACTTTTCGATGCTATAATTTTTGCACTTTTTGCGAGTGGAACACAAAGAGTAAACTCAATTTAACTGTCGATAAAGTTGAGAATAAATTACAGGTGTCCCCCGAGATACGACTGTATTTGGGACCGAAAAAAAGTCCCAACGCAAGGCGTAAGTCGAAAAAGTCGTATGTCGAATATCTGTCAATGTAAAGTTTATAACCGAAGTTGAAGAGTCGAAATCTATTATATCGTGTTTTTTATTTGAAATAATGTTCGATAATGAATTAATTTTACACAAAAAGTTGTTTACACGATATAGATATTCAATATCGGGTAGTTGTGGAATCTTTGGAAATGTGTGTGTAACGGTTATCAGCTCAGAAATTCAAAAATATACATCAATTTCTTCTCGATGACAACTTTTCAATGTCAAAATCAAAATCGTCGTATCTGCGAATCGTCGTAACTCGAGAGGGTCGTAGCTCGGGGGACGCCTGTACTAGTCGATAGGGATAATTTACAGACCTATTATATATGTCGAAAAACACTTGAGTTCGTCGGAAGCACTAGAATCGAACGAGAGAAAATTTGGTATTGTATTCCCCGTTCAAGTTGCCAGTTATCGTATTCATTCTTGTTTCAGTGTGCTTGACTGTGGATTGAAGGAACCAGCTGACGGAGTAAGAGCCATGACTTTGCCCCATCGCATGCGATTTTATCGCACATGTTGTCAAACGCTTTTTCGATTCATATCGTGATTATTTGGATGATTTTAACAGCTTAACCAAACGCCACAGATTATGCTTAAACGTCTGGAAAATCTACTATCCATAGAAGAAACGAATGCTTCATAGCTTCACTGATATGTTTGCTCAATAGATGGCGCTTTTTAACTCATCGTGATATAGCTATCCTTTTCTTGTGATGTGTTTAGTTTAAAAATCGGTCAAAATGGTCCTGGAGTCAGATGCACGGATATAAATACCAACAACCATTACTAAAGTCTCTGGATTCGGTTCTTATGGTTGACTTAAAAGTTCAGTATTTAAACAATTGTATAGCCGTTCTAGTAATAGCAATGCAAAACTTCAAGGCGAAACCATACATCAGTGCAGACGGAAGGATTAAGCTCTCAAATCAAAGAAATCTCCACTGGCTGGGTGCAAATCAAAGACTGGCACCAACAGATGGCGCCACTAGCTCCTTTTTATTTTTAAAATGCATCAGTCGTTTACCGACTGCTAAATGAAGTCTTTTAGGTTTCTTATAGGTTGAAAGCATGAGACGTTTAATTGTCGCCTAGTGCATTTGTGTCACTTGGGAAATGGGATATTTTTGCGAGTAGTTTTCTGTCCATGTTATTTCGGTTCCAATCCCGCTCAGAAGCAAATTGACATCTTGGTATCTCTCGAGCTGAGATTCACTGAATCAACCTTCTACTACTTTACAAATGCATGTTCTTTAATTGAATTTTCAACCGTTCAATTAGGAAACCAGTCAACTAAAAAGTGTTCAACTATTGAATTCTTACTATAATTTTTATGTGCAATACTTTAAAATATCATATCACTATCGATAAAATACCAGGCACATCCATCATCCAATGGCTTGTCCGATTTAAAAGTTCAGAAACATTATCTAAAGAAGAGAAAACCCTAAATTTACCGGCTGAGTCGCCCAGTACTATGCGTATAACATGGCCGTGGTATCGTTTTAGCGGTTCCACCATTGTCCTTCCACAAACCTTTTTCTTCTTTGCCACAATAACCGCTATAAGTCTAGACCTGACACTATCGCAAACGGGCTGAACTATCAGTGACTTAGGATAGTGGGACAGTCAGCCCTACCTATGGGATCCACGGTCCATACAGGGCTTGACCCTATGCTAGGCATATTGTAAAGTCGTGCAAAATGACGACTGTATCACGAGACCTTCTACACATACGGGGCCAAAAATGTCTTCTTTCTTCGAAGTAAAGTGCTTTCTCAAGCTATAGAATGACCGGCTGGCAACCAGCATTCTTGCTTGCTGTTTCCATGCTATTGTCGTTACTGACCTTTGACCCGAGATCGGTATTTTTTTGTTTATAGGGTCGCTGATGTTGCCACCATCAGTTTGGTCTTTGCCTCGTTTATCTGCAAGTTCCGATTCTCTGCCACGTACTCAATACCTTGGTATGCTTCTGCTATATAAGTGAGCCGCTGCCCAATGACTAATAGACTAACAGACTAATAGAAGATGGTAACCGAAGTAAGTAAGTTTTCGGAGTGGGATGTCGATGTCGACATGTCGATCCAGAAGGGTTAGGAAGAATATTTCTACAGTGATGTTTTAATTTATATGAAATCATTAATTTACTGGCTAAAACCACAAACTGCAATCACACAGATTGTTCATGTGCTAGATATGTTATGGATGATATCCACGAAATTCGTCAAGCTCTCCGCTGTCTGCATAGAATCTCTTACAGATAACCTGTACAAATCAACTCAATGTAGTGCTAACTAAGATAAGTAATTGAGTATCCAAAAAACTGTTTTTAAGAAAAGGACGATGAAATTACCGTTAAGAGGTATACCAAGAACGACCGTTTTTAAAGCGAGCAAACTAGCAGCTTGATTGTGTTACGTATAGAGTGCCTCCATCCCAATATCCGTAAGCGCCAATCCAACAATCACCATAGTGTCGTAATCATTTCGTTGAGTAGTTCATCAAATAATCAACCGTATTTACGTAACTAGCCTGCGCGCACTTGATGAAAGTTCACCACCAACGTGAAAGGTCGGTCGCCATGGTAGAGCACAATTTATCGACAAGCGCCAGGACTTTCGTGGAACGCTACAAAGACTTAACCTTTGCCACCCCCCGTGTATCCTTTCATCCTAATTGAAACCATACGTTCCAATCAAGCCAAGGTTGCCAACGCAGGCCCCTAAAACTACCAAGACCTAGACCAGACGATGACTAACCGACGTACGTGGTTTCCCGTTGGCAACCGGGATAGCAGCGCATGCTTATCGCATGCGAAAGAAGACCAACAAGAAGGATAGGGACACCCTCGAGTAATAATAACGTGCAGTTTTCCACGGGGCAACGTGTCTCAGGACCGATTTTACCTCACCAGCGTGTGTACTTGTGGTTGAGCATAGACTCGACAAAAAAGAGCAAAACAAGGAATGGGAGAGAAAATGAGCGAGAGTTTTCCTCGCAAGCAATTTCTAAAAAGAGAGTCACTAGTACCTCAGCATCGCGACCGTTTTCCCTTGCTCGGTTTGGCAGCGCGTTGGGAAAATTCAGTTTCTCTCAGGCAGCAACGCCAGCAGGGCGTTTTGCTCGACACACCACACCGTAGAGGGAATTTCTAGTTTTCTTTTAGAGCCAGTGAAAAAAGGGAAGAAAAATCAGACATCAGTTCTTGGAAGTTGAAACCACGAAAATCCCAGAACACCCACCCAGGACAGGACAGGAGGGATAGTCTCCTGTGTTTTATTGTTCCCGTTTCTTTTGGGTTTTCCATTTCCCTAGGAAAGGAATTCTCCTGCTTTGATTTGATTCAGTTCGTCGAGTGTGTGCGTGCGTGTGTGTACCTTTTTCCGTATGGATTGAGTTCCCTTACACTGTTTGTTAAATAAAAAAAGAAGAAAGAGTGTAAATTAACACAGCAACAAAACAGCTCGCACCAGGCGGCAGCGTCCTGGCAGGAGCGTCACCCATAACGGGGACACAATCGATCAATAAAAGGCGAGTCTCCTGCTGTACAGCAAGACGGGGCTGTATGTTCACAGTGAACGACGAGTGAAATCTAGTACAACAGCAGGACGAGTAGTAGCAGAAGTATATCCTATCTCACTCTGTGTGTGCGCTCTCTCCCTCTCTGCCATCATTACGTCGCGTCCGGTGTTTGTGGAAAGAAGGAAATGGTGTCAGCGAAGATGGTCGAACCGTTGATAGTGCTTCTGGTTTATTTTAATTGTGATTTAATATTTTACGTTAAAAATATCAATAAACATTAAAGCGCATCGTGGGAATAGCGTGTTTACCTCCCTTTAATTATTATTACTACTAACTGCTGCTGCTACAACTACTACTACCGCCCACTACCCATTCCGAATAAGCTTACAACCCGTATAGAGAAGCCAAAGAGAGGATACGGCACGAGGGAAACCCGGAAGGTCATCAGGGGAATATAAAACTAGACGACATACTGCACAGTCGTTAGCGACTAAAATCGCGCACAACGTGCTCTAAGAAATCAAAGGTAAATATAGCTCTTCTTTCCCAGGGCAACCCTCTTCGAATGCAACCTGAATGTCCTTCGAGAGTCGTATCGATCAAACCTACCACAAAGACAACAGAGCACCCTGTTCCACCTTTTGCACTGGAGCTTTTATTTCACGCCCAATGCTTTATCGTCAGCGCAAAACCATCATCAAGAGTCATTAACCTTCGTTCTAGTTTCCTCCTGGTCCGCTACACTCCGACCGTGTTCAGCATGCAAGTGTGTCCGAACCTCATTTATCGATCGGAATGCAGTCGTCGTCTCGTTAGTTGCGGTTCGTTAGCTGCAGTTTGTGCAGAGAAATACCACACACACCACACACACTGCTGCTGCTGCTACTGCAGTGTGTGCTGTGTGTGTGTCGCCATTTTCCAACCTCACCATGCTTTGGTGCGATTGGTGTGGTAGTATAGCATAATGTTTTGTTTTGTGAATTTGCTGCAGACAGTTTCATGCCAACAGCACAGTCCGCACGGTACAGCGTATCAACGTCATTTCCCGAACGACGACACACCGTTGCTAGGGAGCTGAGGACCTGCAAACCCCACAGTCGCGCAATTGTTGTCGCAAGGTTGGAGAGTATTTTTAACCCGTCCCTCTTCCGAAACCGAAAGAATGGCGAATGTCACTTGAGGCATGTTGCAGGTTGGCGTAGTTATGTAAAGGTAAAGGCGAAGCACTTCGTAGAAGAATGTTAGATTTTTAGGCTGTTTTCCTAGCCATCGGACGATTGCTGGATCGATAATTTGCCTTTTGGAAAGGGGTTATTCGGGAGCATGCAAAACGGAATAAGTGGCTTTTTTGGGACACGTGAGATTATGACAGGAACCTTTTATTCGTGTAGCTACGTAACAAAGCCGTAGCACAAAGAGAGCTCCAAATAGCGTAGTTATTGTATAGAGCGTCCTCATTTCATCCTTAAATTCATACAATATCCTTACGAATCCTTACTGCACAGACTTGAGCCACGTTTGGTTCCAATTGTTCGTACCGGCCGGATCGAAACCCTTCACCAGTGGAAACTTTGCCCGCGTCCAGCCGTCAATCACCGTCAGGTGCCGATTATTATCGACGTGAAACGTTTCTAGCTGGGGCATCGTCCAGTACGACGCATCCAGCGCCCGCAGCCTATTGTTCGACAGGTCTAGCTTGTGCAGCGCTGCCAAATTCACCTGCTCCGTCGCCACGAAGCGCTCCAATCGGTTGTGGCTCAGCAGCAGTTGCTTCAGCCCCGCCGCATTCGCCAAACGATCCAGCTTGAACTCCTCCAGCAGGTTGTAGCTGTAGTCGAGCTTTCGAAGCGCAGTCAGTCGCTCCACTCCGGTGGGAAGATCGCGCAACCGATTGCGCGGCACGGACAGGTCCGCCAAACGGCAGTCATTCTCACGACCGAGGAGCGTCAGCTCCAATCGTTCCAATCCCGCATTATCCAGCGATAGGCGGACGAGCTTGTTACGCTCAACTGTGAACGTCGTGTGAAGATTCTGGTTGTCCGAGTTGCTGGTGAACAGGAAGAGGACCGTGTTGGATTGATCGAAGCGCAGGATACGTTCGATTTCCGCCACCGTACCGTTGCCTTGCTCGTGGATTTTGTTGGAAGTTGCCGGTGGTGGTCTGTAGCCTTCCTTCCAGCATTTCCACGCCTGGTCCGTTTCCTGGATGCGGCTGTAATCGTAGTGGTACGGCTGAACCGGACGGGAAGGTGCTTTAGCTTCCGTGCCGGAGGTGTTAAACCAAATGTTGAGAAACAGCAAAAAGTAACTAAAATGATAAATTGTATGTTTTTATCACTTGAAGATGATCATGTGAGATAAGGGTGAAGCAATACTTACAGCCGCAGGGAGGCCATCTTCTTAAGCCGTGTAATCCACCGGCGGCTGCCGATGCTATTTGTTCAAGCGATTAGCGCTCACTAGTCACTCTCAGAGTGTCTGTGATGTGAGATGACACAGACACTTATCAGTAAATGGAAGCAATGAAATCATTCATAACAAGAGCTCCTAATATTAGCTCTGAGCGTGATGCTTAATTGACTCCATTGAATCTCATGCTCTGATGCTGATGTCATTTGAAAGACGATTCTTGGAGAGTCATTGTAGGCGCTTCCATGAAAAAATGTCCGAAAAAAACTTGGTTTTTCTGAATGTTATCAGGCCAAAATTAGTGTTTAGGAGCTTTCCATGTTCGGATGTATGTGTCAAGTGTTTATGGGACAACTCGTAAGATAACGCGCACGCTCTCGACCCTCTTTTGTAATGTTTACATGTTTAAAGAGTCTGATAAGCTTGCCTGAAGCAATCCAAACTTGTATTTTATTTATTATTTCATTCATAATAACATTGAACAAAAAACCTGTTAAATGTTGTATATTTTACAGTCATTTCCACTGGTTACTCATGATAACTTTGCTTTCATGATAACTTTGATAACCACAGCCAATTCATGATAACTTTTCTGTTGCGTCACAACGGCATTAAAAATAGTTTGTAATTTCATCTTTTTTGCGTAGAAACTAATTCAATTTAATCAATGTCAATGTCAATGTCCGTGTTAAAACCTAAAAATATCAACTTTGCAGAATTTTCTAATACTGAAAAATCTGCATGAAAATGGTTAAATTTAATTGGTAATCATTCAATTATTGATTCTGTTTCCTCAATTCCCTGAACATGGAAGCAAACAATTTCAACAAAACTAAATCAAGCGTTTGACTTACTGTCAAACATTATTGCCCTCGAGATAAACATTGAAAACAAGTGCATTAAGGACAAAAACTGTATTCTTCGAGGCAAACGACTGTAATTGCAGCGGATTACATTCTGCGCACAACAGCCTTTACCACTTGGTCATGCTCAGATAACGCTTTCTCGCAGTTGTCAAGTGAAATACCAAACAAAACACCATTTACACCATCCAAATGCGACAAGACCTGATGGCGGGAAGGCTTAGTGTCACTCACTGTTCACTGCCCCACAATACCACACCATTTGATGGTGCGAAAAGACGCAATATTCGCCATTCGCCATTGATCACAACCCTGTTATCACATGCTCGGTGTATGCGTGAGCGGGTTGCTGATGCTAATCTTCGTGCGAAGTGAAATGTCGTGTCGTGATTTGGTCCACGCTTGGCATGTGATATTTTGGGAGGGTTGGATGAATCGTTCACCCTATTTATCATCTGGTTTACAGCTGATGGGGACATGACTGGTGACGTAGCGACTGTTTATCTCCGTTTGCGGACTAATGGAAAGTTTTGTTTGTGTGCATGTTTTGGAGATTGTTTTTGGAGCAGAGATGGAATATTCCGCCTTTTACTGGATTTTTCTTCCGATTCTTTAGTCCCTCCCTCCTCTCGTAATCGTTCATGTCACAAGTTATCAGAGTTTCTAGAGTGCATCATGTTTTCGAAAGAGCAAAAAAAAAACACGACTCTTTCGGTCCTTCGAACCGGATATGTTGTGCTAGTGAACATTGTGCTATCACTATTTACTCGAGGAGTTAGTTACAACATGGCTCTCATGGTCACATTCCAAGCGCCCTCGTTTCCTCTGCAATTAAATCGCCCATGTACACTAAACAATCACCAACGCTCAGCAAACGCTGAGACCGATGGACGGCCATCTTTCATCGTCTATGTCCAGCTCAATATTTAGAGCAGCGCTGCTGCAATGAAATGCAAACGCGGGCAAGAAAGCGGCCCATCTGGTTTGACCTTCGCCTGTACGTTTGATGAACGACACGTGCAGTGGAAAGAAAGCCATCCCTCCCATGGTGTGATGCATTTCCGTCCCTGTGTCTTCCGTCTGCTCAGGGCGACCGACAATACAAAGTACAATTGCAATGAATTTCATAATTTATATATTTACGTCCATCATGCAGCGGGAGGAGCATCGCGTGAACACACCTTCATGCGCTGGATGCTGGGTGGATGGGTGCACACAATAGACACCGAACCGCAAGACTTGATTCCATCAATTCAACACAATCTTATCAAAGCGTTGTGTGGTAAGGGATCGGGCGGTGGCTTTCCTTCACCACAGCGGGAGTGGAAATTTCCAACGTCCGGTTTAAGGTTACACGGCACGTTCTGCTCGGGCACGCACAGAGCAGTGGATGAGCGGGTAGGAGAATTCCTACCGTATTGAGCGCTGCACACACTACGGAACTCATGATTGACGGGGACGCCGGCAACCACGTGACTCACGTGCCCACGGAAGGTGCGTGTTTATGCAGTTCTAGTCAAACAACCGCTCCTCGCTGGCGTATGGTAATCTGATCAAATTCCTCGCCACCTTATAAAGGCCCAATGTATGTAGCGGAAAACCGGCTTGATGGCCTAGTTTGCTGCAATTTCTGGTGCGCAATTAAAGCGCAAAAATAAGATCCACCATGCCGTTGCGTACTTTGTTTTGCGCGAGCCTTCACACACCATTGTGTGCGCAATCATATTCAAAACACAATACACACAACTCACAGCTGTGTTTCGGGTTTGTTTGTCAAGTTGGCAAAGGTCGCGCGTACTTTCGGTGCCAGAAATGCAAGGTGGGGAGTGTGTTAAATGTCGTCTTAACATGGCAGAATGTTATGCCAGGTGGATAGTACACAACTAATTAACAAGAATATATTACTGCGTAGCAGCTGATTACAGAGACTTTTCATCCATATTGAAGGACAGAGAATTATAGTGTTCCTGTAAAAATTACAAGAGCCAAATTTAACCCATAGGAAAAGATCTCATCTGGAATCGAGAAATGTACCCTTGACCTCCTCTATGTTGCGCCGTCGTCATGCTAATTGCTCTATTTGACCTCTCGCTCTATTCCACATCATAACAGGCCATATAAAGCCTTGTTTTGTGTGACGATTGTTAAATTTAAACTGAAATCATTTATCTTATTCTGTGGTGATCGTTTTTAAGCAGTCAACTGTGTCTACCCTTTACATTTTGGCACCTTTTCCACTTAGGACATGCGCAGCATCAACTCTTTTCTTTTTTGTTTATGGTGAAAGCAACGGACCGATTGTTTATGGCCCCGTTTTTTTCCCCTATTCCATCATACCCTCCGTACGATCGCGCCCCTTTCGTCTGTGTTTACCTTGCCCGTTTCTTTTACCTCGCATTCAAAACATTGTAGCCTACCCTGTTCACTCACACACCATTTATACCTCACTCTGTTTTTCTGTCTCTTTTTTCCTCCCCGCAGCAGCTTACAGCGGTGTGTGCGTGTCCGTTCCGCCTCGAACCGACTTAAGCTACACTGGCTTAACCCACACAACGCTGGCAGCCACTGGCAAACGTGACGCGAGCAAGCGAGACGGAAACGCTCTGGCACAAACGGTGCGATAAGGAGGGAACGAGCCAAAACAAACACCAACAAGAGCCCGCGCCTCTGAGTGGCTAGCTGTGTGTGTGTGTGTGTGTGTATATTCGCGCGCACATTGAACTCGCGGCTTTATAAATGCCTTCGCTTCCGCGAACGAAAACAAAGCAATCGCATTCGAGCGATTGAGTCGATCGGGTGTCTCTCCTGTGTGTATCTTCAAGCCAAGTAGGCCTCGCCTGAGCAGGCCCCCCGCAACCGAACAGTGCAGTACAAAAAAGTAGTTCTGTGTGTGCAGTGAAACAAAAACCAAACAGGGAGTGAAGTAATCTAAATTTCCCTTTTTTTCTGTCTGGTAGCTCAAATCCGTTTGAGTCTACCGACCACAACCAAGCAGCGTCAATGTACGCCATACGTTGGACTACAGAGCGCTAAAAACGCATCCAAAAAAAAACCCCCCGTAAAACCTAACAGAACGCCCTGAAGCGTCTGTCGCGCGTGTTTGTGTGTGAAGTTGTTTTGTAATTCGTGGTGTGTGAGTGTGCGTTACAAACACCACCACCGTCGTCGTTTCTTTATGTTTAACCCATTTTTTAACCGTGTAATTTTGACGAAAAAGCGAAAACCTAAATTGTAAAGTAAATTAAACTAAAGAAGAAAGACAGTCGAGCAAACTGTACTGGTTACCATTTTGGGACACGTAGTTACGTCCCGGAGAAAAAGACTTTTTCCCCTTGAAAGTAGGAGCAAATAGCTGTTGAAAAGCAATCACAACAAGGAAAAAATAAGCGGTTGGTTTGCAATATTTTCTCGTTTTCAATTTGCACCTACCGTCAAAACACCTTGAACGAGTTACGCACCAACGGGCATCACTTTCGTGCTAAAGGTGGCCGAAAGGACAATTTTCTTCACTGGGGCTTAGGCCGTTGTATGGGTAAGTAATGATTAAAAAATACTTTAAAGATTATTGCTTTATGTAACAGGCTAGATAAAAATCGAAACGTACAAATAATCAACATAGGCGATAGGGCGCTAGGGAGAAAAAACGAACTAGACAGACCCCTTCGAAAAATGGCGTCACTTGACATCCGCGAAGGATTAGTTCATTAAAATGACACCCCAAAACGAAGGTCGTTTGCATGTACCCGTCTGTGACCGGATATGCTTTGTTAGACGATTGTCCATAATTGGATTAGCCTTCCCGTCGCTGTGTTGGTAATTGAATTAATCGTAACACCTCGGAATTGGATTGTACAAATGTCTGTGCCATTTTACGCATACGACTGGCCGTATGAAGGTCGACGCACCACAGACACAAGATGGTGGCAATTTTGGGACAGCAATCAAAAAAGGCACAAAACAACTGCAATCTACACCGTCTGCTGTAACGATCTGTTGCCATGCAATCTGTTTACTTTCATTCCCTCGCACACACCCTGCGAACTATTATCGCCAATGTGTTCTTGAAACCACATGACGCATCTCGCCATCAATCCGGACGTGGTCGTGGCTGTGTCGATCGTATGGTGTGCACACAAACAGGGAGCAACAAAAAAAAAAACAACTTAACCACCATGCGAAGATATCGTGGAACGTGGCATGATTCAACGTCAGTAAACATGGCACAACGACAACTACGATACCGAGCGCAGCTTGGCTGGACTTTGCCCCCCCTGTCCTGGATAGCGCACACATGTGCGCGAGACACATCATTTGCCTGATGGTACCACATTTTCAGGGTTGGCAAAACGGGGGAACGTTTCTCGCAGCGGCTCAGATGAACACCATCAGCCATCCTGAGGACCTGTGTACCTGTGTAATTGCACCGCTGCTGTAACGGAACATAACGCCCTCCTCGCAGCCACCACAGCCCGCTGTTTACTTTATGGCAAGATGGTGGAATTCCTTGATGCTTAATTGCTCCCATTTGCACTCTACCCTGCACGAAAGCGTACGAAAGAGCTTGTTGCAGCAGGATCTGGTTAGTGTGTCCGAGAAAGATAGCGCGATATTGGTGCGAAGAGAATGGCACATTCGCATCGCGTCGTTGTTGGAGGCGCTTTCATGACACGTGATGAAATGACATTCAAACCAGCGCCATTCACTCATTCGCTTTACGCATGCTATGGCAAGCGGTTGTTATGCCCTTATCAAACAAGGGGGCAGAGAGGGGTTTTTCGTTCCTCAACAACGCTCTTGAACAGTTGAACGCGTTTTGCCGAACAACCAAATCTTCTTCTCGCTACGAAGCATGCGCTCTTTTACGCTCCCAAAAACACGCGCAAACGTTGGCCGCCAACAACCAACAGCTGGTGTTGGTCGGGTGTTGTTTTGGTTTGTAGTTTTTTTTATACGCCTTTTTTTACTACGACCTTACTACGAGTATTTTGTTTTTATCTCCCTTTCTCTTTTGCGCTCTATGTGCCTCTCGATATTTTAACTCAACTTGAAGAGCGTAACAACGAGCGAACGAGGAAGAGAGAGAATAAAGAGCAGAACAAGCATATCGTGAGAGCGATATTCTATGTACAGTATAATTCACAATATTCGCAAATATTTTTTTATCTACATTTTATATCGAACTTTTCGAAATACAATCAGGCAAAACATTAAAAATGGTAGCTGTAAGCATTTGAGCTTACCATCTACATTAAATTCAATTTTCATATTTTTTGCTCTTTTGAAATGTATAAGTATAAGCAAGAGGAGTTTCAATTGCTTAGCAAGGACACGACATTTAATGAAAAATTCAAATTTTTGCACTAAGTGCTAACTTTACTAAAACAATCCTCAAATTATCGTGTTCCATATTGTTGTTCTGCACAGTAATTGGGCGTTCGAGCCCGAATTCGAGCAAATGTGCTCGAATAAACTCTCGCGCTGCATTCACAACAAAACTGGAGGAAGTTTTTAATCAAATCTTTTACCCTTTAAATTATTTTAAACATTCTACTAACTTTACATTTTTTTTCTCTCTCTCTCTCTCTCCCTGTTGTTTCCTCTCCCATTGTCCAGAGCGTGAAAAACCATCGTTTATAAAAGGGGACGAACCGGGCCTGGCTGGCAAGCAGGGCCGGAGCGATCTTATCTGTGCGAACAGCAACAGCAGCACCGTGAAAATTGCTAGCGTTGAACGTCAAGATGGCGCGTACGTACCGACCGTTGGCCGCTGGGGCAACGAGTGGCCAAGCTGACTCGGAACCGAGCGGAACGAACTACGGCCCGTGGTTCGGGAGGACCATGGGAGCGTCGCCGGTCGATCTGCCCGACGATTGACCGAACCGGACAGTCACAGGCACGATGTGACTACCAGCGACGAAGCAGCAGCACCGCCATCGCGGCCGCGGCCGGTGGTCCGCTCCGTATCATGCACCAACGGTGGCCCGCACGGTTGCGTCGCAACCGGCGCCGGCCCCGACGATGGTACGGGCGAGACCGAACTGGCCGCCGCCGTCGCGGTCGCGTCCCGGCTGCCCAACGGCACCCACTGGATTGCGGACGATGGCGATAGCTACAATTTGGGCGCGTTCGATCAGACGAACGGTGCGTGGCCGATCCGGCAGCCGCTGCCGCTGCCGAAGTGGTCCGCCCGGCCGGTCACCCCGTTCGTCGTCGACAAGCTGTGGCAGTACGAGGATTTGATCGGGCTGATCGAAACCAAGCTGCAGCGGATGCTGGAGGAGACGCACTACAACACGGCGAACAACTTTGTGGATTTTTACCGGGCCTACCGGGGAGCTCACCGTCACGGCCGCGGTGAGCTGCGGACGCATTTCCAGCACTACACCATCCCGATCAACCGTCGGCACCATATGTGTGTTAGTTTGGCAATGGAAATTGTGTCTAGGTAGGTTTTCTTTAACGCGGGGGAGGGTTGGTTTTGACAAGAGACAAATCGCTAACGTCACTCCCGTGGACACTGCACTCGTTACAGAATCGCTGAACATCATCCGGACATTGCACGTCTGTTCTATCTGGTATCGTGCGAGGAAGCGCTAGACGAGACGGACTCGTACATCCAGCACTGCGAGGAGAACGGCATCGAGTACGCCGGGTCGACGCTGGAGAAGGAGCACGCGATGGTAGCGATGAAGATAGTGGTCGGCGGGCGCGAAGGTGTGCTGATCCTCGACCCGGGCTACCACGTGGCGCGCGCCGTCACCGTCATGAAGGACCAGAAGTACCCGCACACCGGCTGGTTCACGCAGTCGGACGAGCCGCACTGCAAGCGCGAGTACAGCTACGCCCTGCACGACCTCAGCAGCGACTACATCACCTGGACGGAGCGGATGACGCGCGGCGCCAAGCAGCAGTACGAGGAGTCGCTGGTGTACGTTGCGCGTCCGTACCGCACCGCGATCGATGTGACGGTGCGCCGCAACCTGGTGTACAACTTCCGCTCGCTGCTGTCCCGCGACGCGAAGGGACGGGTGTGCGCCGGGCTGTACTTCCCGGTCGTGCCGAACCCGCACGATGCACAGGTGACGCTGTTCTACGACAACGCGAACGGCACGCAGGTGAAGCAGAAGTGCAAGTTTGCACAGTTCAAAGATCCGGAAACGGTAAGTCGCTTGCTAGGCGAGAAAGGACAGTTTGTTCATTACTTTCAAATCTAATCAAATGCCTTTTCCACGCACAGATTCCTGACCCGGTATTGGCCCATCTGGAAAATTTGGCCCCCCAGCTGCGCATGAAGCTCGGCGACCTGATCGACCTGATGGTGGATCTGGCCGAGTCCGTGCACGACGTCGAGTTCGTGCAGCAGGTGCTCGAGATTAACAACAACATCAACGAGCTGTCGGCAGATAATTAAGAAAACAACAATAACCATATATTGTGCATTTTTTCCCAACTTACTTACTTACAAACTATGATTCACACTAGCTCTAATATCTTACTAGCTTAATAGGAGAGCGCACCGACCCAAACTAATCGAACAATTTACTATTCACCAAGAAGTAACTATCAATCCGTGACACACCACCCTTTCATGGGCCCAACCGCTCATTAAGGGTTAAAGCACTTTCTAGTTTGGCTTGACCTTAGCATATCTACTTGACCACTGGTGTCTGACCGCGTGCGTAGTATTTGTTTTGATGTGTAATTCAAATTTTAAACTGTAACTTTTGTGTGTCGTACGAAAAACAAAACAAAACCAACAAAATTAATACGCGTGTTTTAAGCAACTTTTGCCACCCACACTGTACTCCAGCTAGGTTTTCCCTCCATTATTACTTCACAATATTTCTGTATCAATTTGTTCAATGCCTGCCTGCCTGCCAGCACCAGCCTGTTGTTGGTGGGTTTTTCTGTTGCAAACCCACGAACGAGACCAAATCTTCGCAAAGTCATTCCAGCAAACTCTGGTTTGTCACAATGATTTGCCGCATTGTGTGTGTGTGTGTTTTTGTTTTTATTAGTGTCTCACTAATTTCGTGCACACACTTTGCAAAACTGCACCACGGACGAGTAAGCAAAAGGCATTGTAACGTGTAGTAGAGTGTCGTGTTTCTTCTCTAGCTCCATCCTTATTGTGGACTATTTAATCATTTTTATTCAAAATGTGTATTGTAATTCTATCATCACTCCCCCAAAAAAGCAACAGAGTGCTTGACAAATAAAGTGAAACAAAAACGTATGATTTTTTGTGATATTATTTTTAGAAAGAAAGGGGCGTTTAATTGGGCAAGCCTGTGAGAGCACCTAAAGTTAGCTAACATGTTGGGGGAATGTCGAAGACGATGAGCTGAGCAATAAATATATCAAAGTTGTTTCCCAATTTCGAAGATTGTTCCCATTGTCAGCATACAGTTGAAAGGAATGGAGGAACCATCTTCTACCAGTCTACCCAGATCCTTGCATACGCTGATGATATAGACCTCGTTGGTCTGCGGCTCTCCTGTGTAGCAGAAGCCTACCAAGGAATCGAGCAGGCGGCAGAAAACCTCGGATTGCACATAAACGAGGCAAAGATCACATAAATGGTAGCAACATCAGCGGCCCTACCAATAACGAATCCAAACTTACGTAGGCGTTACGTACACAAAAGTGAACGAACTTTTGAAGTCGTCCAGGATTTCACCTATCTTGGGTCAAAGGTCAGCATCGATAATAGTAGCGCGCAAAGATGTTGGCTGTAAACGGGTCATTCTACAACCTGAGAAATCAGTTCATCTCAAAGAACCTGTCGTGACGGACGAAGCTGGGACTATATATAGCACCTATATAGTACCGGTACGCACATAGGCCTCCGAGACATGGATACTGTTCAAATCTGACGAAACACTTTTAGCTGCGTTCGAGAGGAAGATGCTCAGAAGGATACTTGACCCCGTATGTGTGGAAGGACAATGGAGGAGCCACTATTGTCGGCTAATGACGAGCTATACGAGATGTACGGCGACCTCACTGTCGTGCAGCGTATCAGGTTCGCCAGACACAAAGGCTGGTAAAGTCTTTTTAGGTCCTCCATAAGGCGTGGTAGACCCAAATCGGAGGTGGCATGATGGTGTGGAGACGCCTGCCATTAAGGTCAGGTTAACGGACTGGCAGACGAAGGCACGAGACCGTGAGCGGTTTCGGACATTCCTGAGGCAGGCCAAGACCGCAAAGCGGTTCCACTAGTGAGTGGGCTTGGCTCTCAGTGACGTATTGGTTTCCCCGTCGCAGAATAGTCAGTCCTACGTATTGAGCTAGGATAGTAAGCAGGCAAATTTATAATTGATTGGTTAATATATACTATGTGACCGTACCGCTGCAAAGAGCCCGATGGAGGATCACATAAAAGTATTTATTACAACATTGTAAGGCAACAAACATGTCGATTTGTTTTAAAAAACACTGCAGTGATCACTATTGTTCACGTAAGTAAATTGTTGTTTTTTTGCTGTATTTCATTTAATATTCATCAGAATATTGCTTATCGCACAACAATTTAGACTGTAAAACATATTGACAAGATGAATTAAATGAAATTCTTTGCAATACCCCGCTGGCCATAATGTTTTCATCGTGACCAAAGCGGGAAATCACGAGGAAAGGTATTAATGTTATTATTTCAATATGTTTTATAGCCTAAATAGTTGGAGAATAGAATATCCTTTCTTTTGGTGTAGAATAAGTCATAGTCTGATTAATATTTAATGAGGTTTAACAGAAAACCCCAAAATTTCACGTTCGAGTTCACTGGAACTGTAATCCGGGCTTAAGGAATAAGCAATTTTGCTGACGGAGAACTTATTATTGAATATGAATTCTTGAAAATCGTGTTTCTTTTTATGTATGAGAGTATTTTTAATTTAAACTAATAGGAACACTTGAAGATAATGTGTTCAGATTTCAACTGAAGAATTTAATGACAAACTTTAATAAATTTTCGTGCAATATGTTAAGCGAATGTGAATCACGTTCACGGCTGTAACGAATGTATTTGTACAATTTATACATTCGACTGCTGTACTTGATTTTAGAAATTAAAGGTGTAGTTCGTTAGACTACATACTGTTAGCAATTAATGATACAAAATGAAAATGTAAATAAAAGTATTAATTAATAAAACGTGGCATAATGAGTACATCCTACCCGAAACCTTGCCGAGACAATTACCGGATAGAACTGTCATACATTAATTTAATTGTTAATTTGAAGAATGAATTACTTTTCGCATATGAACGCCCTAAAAGTTCATTTGGTTAGCAGTAATGGTATACGGAATGTTTCACTTACCTGTAATTAGTCCACCCAAGCTCACCGTCTCCGTAACATTGGTCGGTTCGCTTTCCTCATCCTGCATACGTCATCATTAATTCACCCTCCAGCCCTACACCGGGGAGTGGGTAATCTTCGAACACATTCGTTTTAGGGTTTGTTTGTATATAATTATATTGTGTCTCTCAGTACGAATAATAAAGATTGCCTTACGTTGACCTACAAGGGGGGTTTGCAGTATTTTAAATTAGTAGCGGCTAGTAGTAGCGGGTCTCCACAAACATTCACACGAAAAGAAGGAAAGAAAGAAAAAAACCGAACGACTCGGTGGACCATAAGATCCGTGTCTTATTACTCCGATCGTTACCGCCCATTGGATTGGAAGATGAAAACAAAACCAATGAATCTCAACACCATGTCCGACACGTAACAAGTGGGCCGTGTTCCGCAAGAGGTTCCGGGATGGGTTTACGCGACCAAAACACGGATAGAGAACGGGGAGACGGACACGTGTCCTTCCCCAGCGGTCTTGTTGGGCTGGTTGTAGATCTATTTACGATGAAAGAGAACTGATGCCTCCACGTTTAAGCCTAGCGATGGTGGGATGTAGCAGACTTGTTTATGCACGCGTGTATTTGCCCCAGATGTGCAGCATGAAGACGGAGGCGATGAAGAGCAGCGACATGACGAGCACTGGGACTGGGCCACTACAAATCGGAGCAATTTTTACCAAGGTTAGTCCCTCACGACCGTCTTTCTTCGGTGGAAAGTGTTCCGGCAGTCATACTTACACCTTGATGCCGGGCGAGTCATCGGTGTAGAAGCGCCACATGCCACCGGATCCGGTGCCCGTGTTACGATTCCGGGCGGCGGTCGCGGTCGTGGTGGTTTTGCGCTGCTTCAGCGTGCTGGAACCTCCGGCCGCTGCCCGCGGGGCGGACGTCGGCTTCGACGGTGATCGGCTACCGCTGCCGACGGAAGTGGAACTCGCTGGAGCAGGCTGTTGAAGAACGAGGGAATTGAAATGGGTCACAATCACGGCACCGTTTATGCATCATAGGGGCGACAATTTATAGCCAGCACGGCCATTTCATCGCACGCCATCACAAATCGATAGAAACCCACCATTGTACACTGTGACTTTGATGCGGACTACAAACAACGGGACAGTGAAACGAAAGCTATTTTGGAATGCACGGAGCACGATGCACGATTCGATCGCAACTACGGACGAGGTACGGGCGCGGATCAACCTGCGCGTGCTGGAAAGGTGAATTTAGCTGTGAAAACGCGAAAGTGCCAACCGGACAATCCCACCAACAACAATGCAAAAACATACACACGTATGATGACGTGGCTGTCAAATTGTGCGGCCGCTGTCAAACTTCGGCCCTGACAGCGGCATGCCGAACCGAAACCCGAAGTGTCTCGAACTCAGACCGCGGGCGCATTCGAGCTCGAATTCGAGCATGGTAACGGTTATTTTTAAACTGTACACATTTAAAAGGACAGTTTTTCTTATTCAGATTGTATCAATTGTATCAAACAATTTTGATATTTAAAAATTCAAATTAGCAAGAATAGCTGAAGTTTGACTTGACGGACGTACGATACGAGCAATTTGATACAATTCGGACAAATTATTAAAAGCAAAAGTTGCTCAATAGTTAGAGTGGCTGAAAATTACAGGTGAATGTTTTTAACTAAATTTTACTAATTCCATACACTTCAATCAAATAAAAAAAAAATTTCGGTTTCGTCTAATTAAACATATTATCCAAACCGATAAAAACTTTAAATTTTCAGTTAGTATTTTATCAAATAATTGTTTTATTTTATTCTAAAGGAACGGCTTTTTGTGAAGTGAAATTATAAAAAAGCCTTTTTTCCGAGCAAACAGAACACCAAATTCGACTTACATATAAATTACACACACGTTGCGATCCGCCATCGAAAATATTCATATTCGAAAATTCATCGAAAATATTAGACTAGCAACGGCGAAAACGAGATTTTATACAAAATCTTACAAAGGTTAAAAAGTTTATTTCAAACTGTTCTAGCTATAGCTTGCTAAATTCTTACATAGGTGTAAAGTCAAGAAAGTCTAAATAGCTTTATAATTAGAAAAGGCGAATGAGACCATTGGGGTCAAAATCTTTCAAAAGTAAATCTAAAAAACAATAAATATTAGAAATACTTTACGAGCGTTGCTTTTATTCCCCTATTTATTGAGAGTTTCATTTCTCTATTATTCAATAATGCAACTAACCGCTTAGCATGACAGTTTTGCCCCGAATTCTCTGAAATATAAACTGATGGAGACGCCTAGTAGCTCATGATTATATTTTAAAATATAGTTAAGAACTGCAATGAATTAGCCTTTGTTAACTATTTCTAAATTCATTTTGCTGATTTGATTACATTTTAATTTGTTTACATTCTTGAAATTATTCTTCTCTATATATTCAATACAAGAATAGTAAAATATTTATAAAAATAATGCTTTACCGATTAAATTACTACAACGTTCCGCAAAGTCTTCCTGGACATGACAAATGAAGCATTAAAAGAACGATTAAAGATGAAAAAAATCGCACTAAGTATCTGCCATACAGTTTGGTCTAATTTAAATAAATTATCATTCATTTCAGGTATCGTCAGGTAGTTATCATCATTTACACGAACGATATTCACACATAAAAATACAGCCAGCATAAATACGGGAAAAAACAGCCTCATGAAGAATGATTACGCATCGATGATTAGCAATAATGGTCCCTCGAATCGAACGAACAAGCGTCATGCAATAGTCCGTGTCAATAGCGATCATAACGTGGGACCGAGACGGAGCCTGATTGGAATGTATTTCTGGTAAGTGTAAGCGGAGGTAATTGTCCCCCTACCTGCAAGGACCGTATCTTTGTGCCTTTTGCTCCCCTTCCCAATTTGCGGTGCGGCTCAATGAACGCGAACATTTATTTTTCACCGAATCGACGAACCAAAGCATACGCACCAGCAAACCATTCGCACCTCTGGCCAATTTTGTCAGATTTTCTGCCCCACACAGAACACAGTATTACGTGGGCAGAAAGCATATTTTCGATGGAAATTGAAAAATAATAACCACCGACAGCTTTATCAGCGTTCAAATAAGGCCCCACCACGAACGAAAGGGACGACAAACAGCAATATTTGGTCACACGGTATAACATATCGTTTCGGCCCTTCTCGGCTCCGCATGGGCTTGCTTCCGAGTGCCTTCCACTGTGGGAAAAAGCCTTCCCACACAAGAAAATGACACACCCGAAACCACACGCCCCGCCCCGTGGTTACACACGCGAGCTACGTTTTTATTACTTTTTCATTAGCGTAATCATCATCGAGATAGCATCGTGGTCGTCGATATGGTTGAGCCTTCTCTCTGCCTCTCGCGAAAGCCAGCCTTTTATGACGACCCGAGGGGACATTGTTGAGCCAACGAGCATAGCTGCCCGGTGTCTTCCCGTACCCAAAACCGGAACGGACAAGAAGGATGGTTTTAATGGGAAATAAATCTGTTCATTAAAAATTAGCAATTATTACGCTTTCTTTCGCCGTAGTTTTCTTTTTTTGTTCTGTGCGCTTCTGACCTTTCCCAATCGGGTCGAGATGTCTGGAAACCGGAATGACCTGAAATATGTGCTGGTTTTGCTGGCCTCTCAAGATGTCTCGGCAGAATGTTGGCAATGTGTGTAACTTTTTCCTCCTTTTTTTGCTCTGCTCGTAAAATGTAGACGTTTCCAGTACAGTTTTGATATGACATAAAGCAATTGGAAAATTAGGATTTAATCAATGTAATGGGGCAAATGGATACAGAAGAAATTATTTTTTCGAGGCACGATTTCTGGATGCTATCGTACTGTTTCATTTGATGTTTAGTGATATTTGCATAATTTTAGCTGTATTAAATGCCTTTCATTGTCTTGAATCAAGATATGTTTTTTTAAATTTATTTATTAAAAGATTGTACAAAAAAAATTAATAATTAATGAATAATTTATATGATTGATTGTTATAAAATTACATTAAACTCAATCTCTGGCATAACTCTTTCATAAAAACTATCGAATGTTAAAATAAAAGTTAAAATATTAACAAAAACCAAATAAAAAACCAAGTGAGTAAATTATGGTAGAAAAATAATGTTTGTTGATGCATTAATTTACACAATATTAAATGTATTAATACACAAACCTAATGACATAATAAAGCTCCAGCTACTGACATTTTCCAACAATTAATGGTTCTTTTATAAAAGATGATAAAAGAAAAAATTTATTGGAGCAAGTGAACGTTTTAACCATGTCAGTTAAACAATATACTAGGAATCGTCAAGTATTACCAAAAATACCTTTATTCTTAATTTTTACGTGTTTTAGTTGCTATTGTACTATTTTAATGCATATTTTAATGGTCAAGCATGTGTATTGATGGTCCCTTTATCAAACGTCATCATTACTTTTACCAACCCATACCTGATGGGGGCATAATTCGCCTTTTCTGTAAAATGTGCAGCTAGACGAGTACTTTTTAGACTCACTGTATGTTCTTTATATGTTATTTTAAACCAGAATTTTCACTCGGACTAATCAAACTCGCTCCAGCTAATAACCAATAATTTAGATAAAATAATCTATTAAAAAAATTAGGATAGCATCAATAAAGCTACCATTCGCGATGGTTTATCACAGGAAGATATTTGATGCTTTGAGTCCCAGTAGCAACAAATAAGTTTTATATTTATGCAGAGTGTATCAATTAAAATGTATTATATATTCTCATTTTTTATTCAAAAAAGTCTAAAATCTAGAAATTCCAAATTTTTTAATAAGTCTGTTGTGAGAAGTGAAGAAAAACTCATAGAAGAAAATAATGTAAATGATAATTTAATAAAGAAAATTTCAAATCAGAATCTGATTGTAAATAAATTGTGTATGCCCTGTACTTCGAAAAAAAACTTATTGGCGAAACAAAAACTTCAAGAAAATAATGTTTGTTTCTATCTTTTTCCACGAAAAGGAATTGTTAATGGATTATTTCTCGTTTATTTGCTATTACTAAATTCCCCATGGGATAATCAAGCCAGAAGAAAACGTCCTATCAGCGTGTAAAATAAAACAAAGGTAATGCAAGGTAGAATAATATGTAACACATAAACCTGCAGTGCTTTAATACCCGCAAAGATTCCGAAAACAAAACCAAAGAAATCGAGAGAAGAAAAAAAAAACCCCAAAAAACCCCAATAACACCACAGATCCTTTTCTGGGGCATATTGATTAATTCCTCAATATATCACACGTATTATCGGTGGTGGTGATAATAGATTCACATATTCCCTTCGGAGCAAGTGAGGAAAAAAATCCTCCACTGAACCGAAACCACCTGAGTCCCCTCTTTTCTGGGTGTGTGTGTGCTACCGGTAGCGGTCTGACATGATAAATCTATTTCCATCCACCTTGACTACCACACGTGCTTGATGGTCATGCTGATCGCGGGGATTATATCACGTAAAGCTTTCCCGTGCGTGCCTTCGTTCGTTTCGTGTGTTTCGAAATGATGGATAGATTTGTTTCTCCCGAGATGATGGTGAAATCGCTAATGAGCTGTTCCGTTTACGCCTTGTATCGGGAGCGGAAATTGGGAATAAAATGGTGCGAGTAAGCATCATTTCTTTAAAGCAAAAACGTGCAAGTGTTTAAAGCACATCGCGAAGCGTTTCTCCCGGCACAACCCAATCAGTTTGTAACTGTCAAGCGCTCAGCGATTTCAGCGATTCCTGACAGCGCTTGCCAGGTCCTTGGGAACGAAATTCTTTACCACTTAGTCAGCACATTTTCGCTTCCCTCACCTGATTTGTTGGTTTCGGCCCGACAAGTCGTACGAGACCGTGTCTTCAGCGGGACAAGACGGAGCAGAAAGGTAGCATCTTTCCTTCTCGCCGTTCACATTGAACGGAAAAGAGTTTTGCGAACGACGAGCAAAAGTCATAAACCGGCACGAACGCGCAGAAAGGAGACCGATATTGAAAAGTCATCCGAATAAAAAAGCGTCCCCATCCGGCCTATCCCGACGGAGAGCGTTTTTGGAGTCGTAGAGACACCAACACAAAACTGCACACTCACAGTGGCATGCTTCTGGGTGGGCTGTGTGGGGGTAAAAGGGGGGGGGGGTAAAATGACTTGTCAAATGCTGTCTTTTTTAATGATGGATTGCTGGTTTGGTGGTGAAATGAGGAGGTTGTCCTTTGGGAGAAGATTTTTGTCTTACGAGAAAACACTCAAAAATGTATGTTCCGTTGATGTTGATGATGTTTTTCTGATGAGCAAAACAGTACCTTAGACTGTGATGATGCTTGTTAACAAACTGTTTTCTTTGAGATTTGCTTTTGCATGTTTTGGAGTAAGAAATGAGAGAATATTTCGATGTTTAATGGTTTTATTTTACGAAAATTATTTTACAAAAAATGAAGACTTGGTCTAGGAATAGAAATAGAAACATAAACACCCACTCAAACTTTGAAGCAAAATAATGAGTATTCTTCAACTGATTGTTTAACAAAAGATGAAAATTTGTACAGAAATATAAGTCAAAATCGTTGAATTTCCGCTTTTTCCACTAAGATTTGGAAAATTAAAGATATTGACGCAAAATGCTTTGCATATTCCTAGGCTTGCACAATAGCTCTCCAAAAATTTGCGTATTTTGTGTTCCTAGAGTAGATGATTTGAAATGTATACAAATATATCAAGCACATTAGACAAGCCTGCGTAATGCTTAATACTTAAAACTCATGAATGTAAATTGCACGAACGTACATCGACGCATATCGAGGGGTCACACGTTCGTGAATCATTTACATCCATATTGGTTTCGCAAAAAAAAAGAGCAGATATCTTTCGGAAATTTGGGCATTAGAATAGAATAAAATGAAGAGAGCGCTGGATAAGTAAAGAGAATGTCATAAGCTCGAGTTTCATAAGCAAATCGAATGTATTTAATGCCTGCTTTTAATGGGTTATGCAAATGTTTGAAATGCGTATTTTGATTTGGATTGTTTTGAAATACATCAACCGTACGAAATCCGAAGTAAATTTAGTTTAGTATAGGCGTTTGTTTTTCTTTTTCATATTTTAGCTATTCTTTCTGCTCGTAAGATTTGTTGGTTGTTCTTTTCAAAGTATTTTAACATAAAAAAGATGTAAAATAATATAAACGCCGGGCTACATTGTTCGTACTCGCTAGTGTAATTTCACTATCGATTTTCACTAGCGCATCTGGTGGCGGCTGGTGGAAGCTTTTTTTGGTCATCGAGGGAATGGTCGTGCCGGATCTCAAAATGTAGTAGTTTTTCCATCGTTTTTTGTTATGAAAAAGGAAGCAATGCGTGCAGGACATGTGCATCTACCTTTTACAAAACTTTTCTCGTACGAATTAAGTAAAAAAAACATGACAAAATCATATATTTTCTGAAGCGGCTCCAAATTGTTTGGCAAAATGCTTCGGTCAGCCGCCGCCAGATGCGCTAGTGAAAATTTTAATTACACTAGCGAGTACGGGCAATGTCCCCCAGCCTTAAAGTTTCATAGTTTTAGTCAAAAGTATTCACGAACAGATAATTCTAAGTGTAAAATATACCATATAGCTACAATTTACATAATTGCTAATGACGTACATTTAATACTTACAAAACAATTTATTATTACCATAAAACACAACACTAGTGTCAAAGGCGTAAGATCAGCATTGTATGCACAAAATTGCTTCCCAATGGTTACAAGTCTTACTATAGAGATAACGTGTAAGAAGAGAATGTCCTTATTATCCTACAAACGATTTAACTTCCCTTTATCAATTCGACAAACCGTTAAACTCAAACGGCCTTGTGCTTTATGTTGCACAAACCCTTTACCTCCACAAGCGCTTCTGCTTCCAGATCATCAACCAACCGGTTAGACAGTACATTGCCCTACAAGGACAAACATGTCGAAACATTTGAATAATTCTACAATCAAAAAAAGCTCCCCAGCTTTTGGCAACTGTACGTTCCCCCTTTTGCCACTGCCGAGCCGACGGCAATCGACGGCCAAACGCTGAAGCGACGGTTGAATGTTTCTGTCAAAAATGTCGTTTCCGGGAATGTTGGGTTAGAGCACCAAAAAAGGGGTAAAAACACAACCCGAAAAGCTTAAATAAATTCAATGGAATGTCAATGAGAGTGTACAAAAAAAGGAAAAAGAAAAAACAAGCAAAACAAACAGGAATGAAAAGCGAAAGAGGAAACGTGCATATGGACGATAAGCCGAAACGAAACGGATAAACGTGGAGAAAAAAAAACGCGCGTTGCGGTAGAGATAAAAATTGCAACACAAATTCAAATGATTCGTTCAACGAGGGGAAAACGAGGAGCAAAAAAGGAAGAGGGGAGATTGAGAGACCGATTGGTGAATCCTTCCCCAGCGCTTGAATGAAACTGCTGTAACAGTAGCACAAAGGAGTCAAAAAACGGTCCGAAAGATTCCTCCGCTCAATAGAAGGCTTTCATTTCTCCCCCTTTTTGCCAAAAAAAAAAGCAAAAACGGCTCAAAAGGCGAAACATTTACATGCTGTGGCAAATGGTCGTTCGGGATGAGGCTGGAGTGTTTTTGGTTATCCCGGTTAGTTTCGGCTAGAAATCACTCAGCAAGATGACAATTTTCAATCATCGTGTCCGGCGCTTTTTTTGCTTCTATCGAGTCCATTGAGTTCGATGAATGGGCGCGGGGGAGGGGGGGAAACTTTTCCACCGTTCAATAACTTTGACCACCAAAACGGATGCATGCATGATGAAAACCGGAAAGCTGATTTTAAAAGCGAATTCCCGCAGCGAAGGTTCAACTCGTAGTCCCCAAAATGCGCGGCCCCTTTTGGGCAATTGTTTGACAAAGGGAGAAGTGCGTGGTACCATTTGCCCCACCGAGTCGGTATCGTTAACAAAGGAGCAGCGCATTCGGGGATCCTCAATCAACAAATCAACCGATTCAAAATGAGTGAAAGTAGTGAAGCGTACCGAGAGACCGTTGCTCGTTCCGTTGCGAATTGCCTTTGCCACCACGCAAGCCTACACATTTTCGTATGGAAATGGGTGAAGGGTGAAGTAGAAAGGGGGCCATCAATTCCCCCCCGAGACGAGACGAGAAGTTTGTGGACTGTGCTTTTGCGTGTTGCGCTGTTAATTAAAGTTTATTCAGATGTTTCGTTCTGTTTTTGAGGCCTCACCACCGTTTTGCTTGACGCACTGTAAGCAATCGAAGCCATTTCTAGGGCTGTTTGTGGATTTGATACAAGATACAATGATAGCAGAAGGGTGTAGAAGCCTTTTTTTGCGGAGGAGTTTAGATTCGGTTCGCATAAATTTAATGCCACTGTGATAAGGGTTTTTGAGGGTTCCGGAGTTTCGGTAGGTGTGGGTTGGGAATGAAAATGAAATTGATTGACCCGTTTTGGGGGCGACCGAGTGGGGGCTAACTAATACGACGTTTTAATGAAATGATGGTTTAATAAGTTGGAATTGTAAGTCAAACAGGGGTGCGTTCGTTGGTACAACGGGGCGAAGTGCGTAGGTGAAAAGAAGGAAGGTGTCCAACAAAAATGCCAATGCCATGTAAAGTGTTCTGAATAATTAAATGGTTTTTTTTTCACATGTGGTAAAATGATAACAGTTTTGCAACTTTTCTACTTTTTCCAAAAAATAGATCATTTAAATTGATCTTTCGTCAAATTTTTAAACAAAGTTTAGGCATTTCATTTTTTTTGTAAAAGTATTAATCTTACTTATTTAATATACATTAAACTCACAAACCAAACCTAATTTTCATCCTTTCAATGTGAAAATGAAAAGGGGGCATACTTTCTGGATTCTTTATGACATCAAGTGATACCTTGGGTACCTTACAGCCATACCTTGGGTGTGATTTGACAGCTTTAGACATAACGTCGGTCCGGTCGGGGCGGTCCCATGATACAGTCGTCAACTCGAACGAAGAGTATCATGCGACTGCGTGGTAATGAATTACGTATCGAAAGCCTGCATAGGTTTCCATGTCTTCCTAGGACGTTACACCAAATAGAAGAAGAAGAAGAAGAAGAAGACATAACGAGACAAGAAGTCCAAAAAGTGTACTAAAAGTATTTGAATCGTTAAAAAGCCTGTTAGTAATTTGCACTACTGTTGACGAAGTTAGCTAACTGTTTACAGGCAATTAGTTTACAGGCGCAGTAGGTCAGGTAGGCTTGCGAGCCGCTCGGAGTCACAAAAATGCAACAGGCTCTACCGTCTGATTTGTCTGGGCTGTAAGGTTTGAACATCTCGAGGCACTAATCTTAATAAATAATGTAACTGTTGCGATGTTTGCCATAGTACACGTTATTATGATATTCTGAAGATATTTTTGTATATGCCTTCTATCCTCACAAACGTCACAGTATGGATAGAAAAGAACGGCATTAGACAACAAGACATATCGTGCCAGCGCGAAGGACGTTAATTCCAGTCAGACATGCTCTGTTTCTTTTCGAATCGTACCTATCGTATTGGTTTTGCTGACAATTACTGATTGATGAATTAGAAAGCATGCAGATTATTGATAGAGTTGGTAGAGTTTTGCATGAAGCATCTTCATGGTTCTTCAAGGAGAATGATTGAAATGATCAAAAGCAGTATAGAAATAAGTGTTCAATGCATCAATTTGATGGTCTAATGCTAAATATAAGAGGCAGTTCGATACAAAATGAACTATGTTGGTTGGTAAGGATCGTTTGGGTACGAAACCATGATTAACGTTATTAGGTCATCCAAGACTATATCTATAGTTCAGCAACTAACCCAATTTGAAGCAAAGAATCGTCTAATAAGTTTATATAAAACCTTTATTCGAACCCTGGTTGCTCTTATGAAGTGTACAATAATCGTACAATTCCCACAGAAAGTCCTGCTTTCGATTGAATCTTTTTGCTTGCAAATGCAAAACGGTAAGCTTTGCCCTTGCCGGCAAATCAATACCGTGCGGAACGTGCATCAGCTCACCGCAAACCGGAGGTTTGTGAGCGTTAGTTAAGAAGGCCCAACCGCCTGCCAAGCGTCCCTGCCAAGCGGAACCAATAAATTTTCTCATCCCGAACGATTGCTCCACAAAGCGCTTGGTTATGTTTCAGTCGCTTCTTGCTTTCCTTGCTGGCAACATGCACAAATGGAAAGCTGAGGTTCTAGCAAAGCTTACGAACTTCACTCGGCTCTTCTCTTTCCTCATTTCTCATCCGCGCAAATGCCGTAGTGCTTTCCATATGTAACCAACCGCGCGCCGTTTGGTTTGGGTTTGGTTAGGAAAAATTGGAACCAATTTATACTGAGCTAACAACACGTGTGTAAATAAATGTTAACCTTTCTCATTCGAGTAAGTGGGTAAGGAGGGCTGGGGAGGCGAAGAAAAGAAGGGTTAAGAAGTGGTTGCAAGCTTTATCGTCTTAGTAAGTGGTTGAGAAGATGGTGGTTGTTGCCTTGAAAGCTTTCTGTTGGAGCAGCGCTGGAATGGGAATGGAATTGCAGAGCGGATCGACAGGTACGTCCATGTTTGAAGTTGATTGAAAGGCAGTAGAATTGGTTGGTTTTTTAAAGGAGTATTGCAAAGATTTGAAGAACTAACGTTAATGAGCCAAAGATGACACATAAGAAACATATTAGTTTGTTTAATAATAGACCCCAATTTAGCGGGCTGATTCCTCTCAAGTCATAAGAAAACATTATATTTCTTGCCTAGATGCACCATTTACGTTCCAAGGCATTCCGTTAATATCATCCAGTCTAATCAATCATTTAAAGAAACCGCTTAGCAGGATTGCAAAAAGTGTCAACCAATCGATTGTCATAACCGCTCAGCGTGTCATACGAACGATGTGCCTTCAGTTCAAATAAGGATCATTTATCATCCGTTTTTTCGTGGCCACATTTGGTTAATGCGTGTTTGTGGGTATGTGTGAGTCACATTGCGTGATGAAGACTAAGTGAAAAGGGGATAATGAAAGGCTCATCAAGTTTTTAATAACAGGTTAGCTACCAGGACGTTGGTAAATGGTACCGAGAATTGAAAAAAAACCCGAATGTATGTAACTTTTTGTGTCGTACATTTAATATTCATACTTGGAGTAGCACTTAGGTATAATATGTTTTCAATGTATGCTTTGATTGTGCAGCATTCAATCACTTTCGGAGTGGTACGTCGGTTTAACGGGGTTAATGTATCAGAAAAACGAATGAGTCAATAGAGTGGTTATTTGGGCATGTGTAGGAAAATATTTCCTATCAGTGAAGTGTATTGTCCCTTTTAATTTAGATAACCTCCGTATAAATTTAGATAACATTATAAAGATAACATTATAGATAACATTATTATCTTCATCATGCGGCAGATCTTGGAGAAGATATCTGAATATAGACACGACACATACCATCTCTTCATTGACTTTAAATCCGCATATGATAGCAAAGCCAGGGTTAAACGGTATGACGCTATGAGCTCTTTTGGAATCCTGGCCAAACTGATAAGACTAGTTAGAATGACTATGACCAACGTCACTTGCCAGGTGAAGGTGGATGGAAAGCTCTCAGGGTCTTTTTGATACCACCAAAGGTCTGCGCCAGGGGGACGGGCTTGCTTGTCTCCTATTCAACCTGGCGCTAGAGCGGGCCATCCGTGACTCGAGGGTGGAGACTACGAGAACCATCTTCTATAAGTCAACCCAGATCCTGGCATACGCTGATGATATAGACATCGTTGGTCTGCGGCTCTCCTATGTAGAAGCCTACCAAGGAATCGAACAGACGGCAGAGGACCTCGGATTGCAAATAAACGAGGCAAAGACTATACTGATGGTGGCAACATCAGCAGGCCTATCAATAAATAATCGGAATCTACGTAGGTGTGACGTACAGATAGGTGAGCGCACTTTTGAAGTCGTCCCACAATTCATCGATCTTGGGTCAAAGGTCAGCAACGTCAATAGCATGGAAGCTGAGTTGCGCGCAAGGATGCTGGCTGCCAACCGGTCATTCTACAGCCTGAAAAAGCAGTTCACCTCAAAGAACCTGTCGCGACGGACGAAGCTGGGACTATATTGTATCTTTATAGTTCCAGTACTCACATACGCCTCTGAGACATGGACACTGTCCAAATCTGACAAAACACTTTTAGCTGCGTTCGAGAGGAAGATCTTCAGAAGGATTCTTGGCCTCGGCTCGACGAGGTGCTATACGAGATGTACGGCGACCTCACTGTCGCTCCGGTGGGCTGGCCGTGTTGTACGCATGGAAACGGATGACCCAACCCGTAAAGTAGTTTTAGGCCGTCCATAAGGACGGAGGAGGCGTGGTAGGCTCAAACTGAGGTGGCAAGATGGCGTGGAGGCGTCTGCCATTAAGGCCGGGATAACAGACTGGCCGACGCGAGACCATGAGCGGTTTCGGACACTCTTGAGGCAGGCCAAGACCCCAAAGCGGCTGTAGCGCCGGATATGTAAGTAAGTAAGTAACATTATAAAGAAGAAAACATTTAAAAGCAAAATTTGTCAACGTGATATTCAGTCAATATTCTGCATATAAAAATATATTTTTATAGTCCAACTCAAGGGAAACGAACATTCGTTTAGGCTTTGGTTTGTTCTAGTTGATCTGAAATGTGATTAAACCCTTCATTAACATCGCATGTTTGTGTTCTGACTCTTTAACAACCAGATTGACTCTTACGAACTGCTAAGTTGATTTAATCTATTCGTTCCCTCTCGGAATTGCTACTTTATTTGATTTCTATTGATCTTCGTCTGTGATACATTTTGATTGCGATTGCGACGCAGTCAAGATGCACGTCTTATGTTAGAAGATAATTTTACCACATAAAAATAATAAAATCCGTCGTTGGTGGCCTTTTTTCTGCTTCTTTGGGGGCATCAACCATTGTCGGTAAAGGCTTGCATGTTATGGATTATCCATAGCAGGTAAATTAATCCTACATTTGGAGGACATGGTCCATACGCAGCTTTATGCCCCATGATAGGTATGTTGTTAAGTCGTGCGAGTTGACTGTGCCACGGGACCACCTCTCATCTACGATATTTTTTTCTTCTTCTTCTTAAAACAATCAATGAACTACCAGGCGTTTCCATCGTTCAAAAGCTTTCCGGATTCAGACGGTTATAAACGTTTGGACCAAAAGAAGAGCTAAAATTAACAGTTTTGTTTGTTTTGTTCTCAGCGCTCAGCTCTTTAAAACCGTTCCCAAGTCTATATTTTCAGCAATACAACTGGCCATTGAATGAAAAACAACAAAATGAAAAAACAGCTATTTTTACTTCGTTCTTTACCTACAACACGTCGGTAACGAACCATATCATGCCACCAGTGTCGGAAGAGGAAGAGTGTTAAATCAGAAGACCACAAAGCTGATGGTGATTGTACGAATAAGACCATTAGTGCATACACATACCGGACTAGTTTAATGTGAAATCTAGAAAACAATCACTTCAATATCGATTGTCGGTAGCCGATCGATGCTTTTAAAGTGAGCATACAACCCGTACCTTAACGAAGATACGCATGTCAGTAAAATTAAATGGTAAGCAGTTTAATGTAAGAATAATAATTGAAAAAGGCCAACACGGTTGGTCAGAAAATGATGCTAAATTTCGTGCAAATCGGAAGATTCAATTGTAGGCTGTATTTAATGAGTGTCATTTTTGATGCATTGATTTCAATTTTCACTTGATTGTGGGAGAATTATTTAAATTCAAAGTTCAATTAATTCACGTTTGAAAATTTTTAAACATTTTAATCGCACGAAAATTCCCCACAACATGGATAAACCAAAACTCGGTGCAGCTCTCCTGAGTGCTTTAAACCATCTAGCCCCTGAGTTTCCCTACCGCCATCACTGAGTTCGACCCGTCGACCGAGAAATTTCGCCGGCCGGTCTCTCTGTCCAACGGTCCAGCGGGGTATGAGAACGGCAAGCTTGCCCGGCGGTTTGGCCCAATACGGGAACCCGAAAAACCGTTTAATTAAATTTTAATTAATTAAAAATTTATCACTTTCTCATCATCTCTTCCCTTTTGTGTTCAGGATGGGTAGCCGACCCATCGAACAAAGTGTAGCATCGCAGCACGCAGCAAATTGTCGAACCGTTCTGCGGTCAAGTGCGCTGGCAGGCCAAGAGTACGAGAAAATGGCGCATCTGCCGGCGGTGGGAAAATTGTCCCGTTACGAGAGAAAGCGAGAAGTTTTGTTGTCGGAAAATGCCGCTGAAATTGGGAAACTTTGCGCGCAGACACGGTTCCGTGTGACAGCCCACAAAGTGTGCTCCTTTTGGTAGTGGCAAAAACAGCCATCCAAAGGACACACGATAGATGGATGGATGGATTGAGCGAATGGCGAAGCGATGCTTGCGATTACAGTAAAACAAAGGACGGCGAATGACACACCCGACCCGGGGAAGGATAAATTGTGCCCTCGATTGTGGTAATGCGGTGCTTCTGCCTCACTGCACCGGTTGGTTGTGCTGCTACAGCAGTTGAAAAGGTTTAGAAGCGGAACATCCTCTTACTGCAGATGCTCAATTGTACCTATCGCAGCGATAAAACTGGGCAAATGGGAAAATAATAAAACATTATTGAACACTGAAATAATGTTCCCGTGTCAAAGTTTCCGCAACCAAATCCACAAAATAATCGCCCCAAAAGTTTGCGCTACTATGTGGTGATGGTAATGCTACCTTTCTCGCTTCAGAAAAAAGCATTTCCCCTTTAACTGACAAACGGTCAAACCAAATTGATGGAAAAAGGAATATCCATGGAATATCCATTTTTAGTCGTTTTTCTGCATCAAACAGTGTGCTGAAAGGAAAAAGAAAATTTATTCCTCCACGAATCAATATTTCCAGTCCTTTTTTTCACCTCCTCCCAAATGGATTCAACATTATCGATTCAACTTTCTCCACTGTTTTTCCCCCAAACTTACTTTCGGCTGCTCTTTGCGTGTACTAAAACGCCAAGGCAGGGGGAGATGCTGCTTTTCAAAAATTCGCTTTCCAATGATGATTATCTTTCAGCGGACGGATTTGTTCAAAATCTTTCTACATTTTCCGTTGAGAAAGTTTTTGTTTTTTTCCGTTTTTCTTTTTTTATATCTCATTTGCTCACCCGTAGGAGAGGGCTGGCTCGTCTGGTTGATGGAATTGTTGAAATAGGATTAGTGGCGTAAAATGTTTTCCCTAGCCCGCGCGAGGTCGGGCACGTAATTTTGGTGCTGCAGAAAGACGCCCGGAAGCGGTATTACGGTGCCGGGGTTAATCAGAAGTAGAAAGACTAGGGCGCTTCAGCTGGCTGCTAATGCTTAGGAGGAGCGGTCTCGCTGGCTTGTAAAATATCGGCTGATCGTTTGATGGCGCAGAGGGTTTCTTCGGTGGGGTTGGAGGGTTGATTTGTAATTAAGATTGTTAAGCTTGTTGTGAAGCGAATGATATTTTGGAGGAATTTCCAGGAGCAAACAACGGTTAAACTTTATAGTTAATTGTTTGATAATGCTGCGATCGTGGCTTTGAATGCATTTAATTTGTGTTTTGAATATATCATAAATAAAAACGTTTTTGATAAATAAAAAAAAAATCATATTATGATAAATTTCATTACCAATAAATCACCTTTAAATAAGACACCTTGCCGGGAATGAAAAATCCCCCCCATTTCTTACACCTGCTCGACTTGCTCACCCGTTGAAGCTTAAAATCAACGCCTTTTGCCCCCGCCCGAATCACTTCACTTCATTCTATTAATTACTTTCAAGCCCAACGTCCCGATTTTCAAGCAGACAGTTCACTTGATTGATTTCCAAGTAGATTAACACCCAATTCCTGTAAGGCTTCGGCGGTGCGAAAGCTCTCTCTCTCTCTCTCTCTCTCTCTCTTTCTTTGCATCGCTCGCAGCCGCTCGTAAAGCCAAGCGAAGGGTTCAACGGGGCGGTACGATACTTTCAAGAACTTTCAGCCGTAGCCGCGTGAACTGAGTGAAGTTTTGTTTTGGTTTTTTTTTCTCGCCATCTCGACACGAAAGCTTCCTTTTCGGGTTGAGCTAGCTAGCTAGCGCCAACTTTTCTATAATCAAACTTTTTAATGAATCAACAAGTCCATCGGGTTGAGATTTTTCCATCATCCTCCCGATCGTGGTCCGTTCTGGGCAGACGACTTTGTGAACTCTCCCTCTGTCGGTACACTTAATCGTGTCCGACTCGAAGCGTTTGCATGTAGATCACAACCTTCGGCGACGATAGTAGCAGCAAGAAATGTAAAGCTGAGAAGAATGCAGAGCAGTGCAGGCGTAAGCACAGCGAAAGGTAAACCTATTAAATGAAGCTTTATTGTAGGGAAGTTTCATATTATTTATCTTTTCTAGCTTATTAGCTGTCTGTTTTTGGCATTACTTAAGTACTGTTCATGATTTCATCCTTTGCCTTTGCACAATGCATTATATTAAAAAAAATATGTTGGGATAATTTTGCAGTAAAAATTTCCTTTTTTTACCACTCACTGTCCTCCACGAAAAATCAATGCACAAAAGGATAGACGTGCAAGATTCGCTCTGATCTTTACCACCCCGACTCACACGATGTGCCTTATCTGGGGCCTTCATTTAGCGAAAAAGAAATATTTAAAATAAAGTTTCAAGCACTACCAACAGTTCAAAAGCCTTCCAAAGCAGAATGCAACGACCGAAAAACGAAACAGCCGTAGTGTTGTGTAGCCGACGCAGCTCAGCGAAGCCGTACTCATCGGGTGAATGAAACATTAAACCAGCCGATCGCAAGCGTTCAAGCACTTCTGCTCCGATTGATGACGCTGGCGGTCGAAAATTGGGTAAAAATAAGTACCGTGCATGCATGACGATGATGAGTGGTCTGGCCCTATTTTGCAAAACATTCATTCGAAATGCCGACGACAAAAAAGGGACGTACAGCGTGAGCATAAAATTCTTCCCATCAACGTGCCACTGGCAAATGGACTGAGCGATCTAATGAGGCGAATATTTTTAATGATTTACATCGAATTATGCTTTCGATTTGTCGCGAAAGGTTTTAGCAGCCGCTGCTTCTTTTCCTCTCACAGCCTGGGCACGCATTAGTTGGAGGTTCATGTTTGGAGGTTGGAAATAAAAAGTCGGAAACTCATCGGTTACCTCAAGAAGTGGAGAGTATGTGATGGAGCTTGCTCGTTTTAATAAGAACACTAAAATGTGTAGCGATTTTATGGATGAACAAGTTTGCTATACGAAGCTGGAAGCATTCAACTACGTGCGACTCTTTAGGTATGCGTTAAATATTACTGAGCAGACAGCCAAGCATCTGTTTTTGTCCAAATTTTGGAGACGGTATCGTAAATACTGACGACATCTATTACGCCTAAGTGAGTGGCAAATGGGGATGAAAGTGTGTGGCTCGAAATATTGCTTCTCGTTGTCTGTTCTTCTAGGTTTTCTGTGTGAAAGAAAGTGAAAACGGGGAAATGTAACAACCAGGTGGGAGAAGCAAATTCGTATCATCGTACTCGCTCGTATGGTAAAAGTGTAAGTGACGTAGTGAAAATGCGTCCACCGTTGCTGACGCTTCGAGTTCGTGATGAAAATTTCGACCCCCGTGCCTTGGTTTGGCGGAGGTGGTGAGGTGCAAGAATCTCTACCCATCCCGAAGCGCAAGGGCTCACGAAATCTGGCGTTGCCAGGTGTCAGCGGGATACGTTCACTAACAGGCAATCTTCGAGATTGGGGAGTTTGTGCAGAAAAGGAGGCCCCCAAAGAAATTGGTTCAATTGGATCCGCATACGGCAAGGTTAAAGAAGACAGATAGAGCACAAGCAAAGCAAGAATGTATGTATAGAATAGACACATACACAAAACACGAACCCAAGCGTCGCTCCATGACCCATTTTAACCAACCAAACACACACTCACACGCAGATCCTTGGTGTGGCTTTGTCCCGCACTGTTACTACGGTATCTCTTGACTGCTGCTTAATATCATTCAATTTACAGGTTTAGGCACACTGGTAACGAAGGATAACGAGTCAAGTGTGTGTGTGTTTGAGTCTTGCAGTTTCCAAGAAGATTGTACGATGCGATGGTTGGGGAGCGCTGATACGTGATTCTTGTTTGGTCGCTAGATGTATATATTTTTTGTCGTTGTTGTGAGACCCTCATTCTTGGGGATGGGTGCAGAGAATACGTGCACCATAAGGTAGTGCTGCACGATCTTCCTGCAGTGCTCGACTCAGCATGGTTTATGTGCGCCGTTGTGTGTGTCGGAAGGATCCGGATGGAATAATTCACCCCCGTGCACACCCGCTGGCATGATTAGCCCGTGCCGTGGAGGAAGAAAGAAAAAAAAACGTAGCGACGTGCCGAAAAGGTAGCCGAAGGTTGTTTCGGGTGACATGCAGCACACCGCGGGTCCACAAAGCAAAATTCGTAGATTTGTTCCCCGGTAGCGCGCACGTAAGTAATTGAAGAGTGTTGTTGAACAGTGTTTTCTTTTGCTTTTTCTGCTACTTTTCACTGTTTGGATTGTATTAATATGTTACACTGCTTGCCCCTGCGCTACACGATACCAACAATCCAATTTTGAGAAGTTTTAAGCTGTGGTGAGGCGGTAAAGTCTATCCTAACGCGAAGGTGTAATACAACACGTGAAAATGTGTGATAAGGAATTGATAAGTATACTAGAATAATACTAGATGGAGTAGCAAATGTGAATATGTTTGTTAGAATGACATTATTAAATACAAGGGAGCGCACATTTTCCAAAGCAAACATTAAAACGTAAGTAATACAGGGTTACCCACAATTTATTGGTCAGTTCCCATAGATTTTTTGGTGCGTTCCCACGATTTTTTATCGTATCCAATAGATTTTTTGTTCGTTCCAATAATGTATTGGTATTTTTCCGATTGGATATCAATACAATTAGACCAAAACAAATCTGGGAAACGGCTAAAAAATCGTGGGAGCGCACCAACAAATATGGGAAGCCACCAAAAATTGATGGGAACCAACCAATAAATCGTGGGAAAACCCTGGAAACAACATAATTATTTTTTTTCAATTTATTAGATTATAAAAATATCATTTGTAGAAATATTAGAAAACGTATCAATAAGAATGATGAAAAATTGAAGCTGAAAAACTAAAATGTTAAAAGCTTTAAAGCACAAAAAATAAATAATTATAATTAAATATAATTAAATTATTTATTACACAATATCAATTAAATTAAATTATCTTCAATGACGTAAGCATTGATTTTATTTGCACCATGACGAATAATGAACGAAACATGAACATTTTTCAAAAGAAAGTAGAAAAAGAAAAACCTTTAAAAAGAATAAAAATTAAATGCTGCGTTCTGAAATGAGAAAATAAATTATGTTGAACTGCTGAAGAAACCAAAGCTCTTTGCAAAATTACAGCTCCATAAGATATTGTTGTTTAATTTCTGTACTGTTGACACTGACTGAGGGCGACCGTGTTTTGCCTTTGTACTCGTGTGAAAATGTTGGTTTTATGTAGAATTGTTTTAATCCTCCGGTACGCGCGAGCCAAGAATGAAAGCTCTTGTTTTGCATCGCTGATGAAATTCCACCGAAAACCCGGCCTGTCTTTACCGTTTACCGCCTGTAGAATGTAGCTTAGCCGAGGAACAAAAGTGCGTCAAAGCAGCTGCCTTGATGTTGATGTAAAGTTTGTATCCACGCACTTAGCGCGTAGGCTTTTATCGTGCCGGGTGGGTTTATCTTTGCGACATTCATTGCGTTTCTGTAGCAGACCGGCTTTCCGAGGAAACAAAAAAGAAAACACACATTCGAAATGCTTAATTTAGGCGTCCGAGAATGGCAGGCGTTCTTGGTAAAGCCCCTGTACTTAGACTAAACAGGTGCGCTAGCACGGCCGACACAAAGAGCGCCTCGATTTGTAGCGCTTTGCGGGGCAGTTTCGAGCTCATTTTCGACCCACAATAACAATCCTTCACAGACACACTTGTTCACCATCAAACGGTGACGATATTGTTGGCCATTGTGTGGCTGTGTGTGTGTGTGTGCAGCGCGGTGATAATAATAATAATGCAAATGTGAATTCATCTCCAGCAGGAGCATACCTATGACTGCATTTGACAAACGTTTGCACTCAACAAGGCGTCCCGGAACGTCTCAAGACGAGAGCGTTTTGCGTCGTGCTTCGATGATTCGATGTGGCAAACGTGCCGTCTCGGCAATCGGCAATCAATCAGCAAATCTTGACAAAGCTTGAGCCGCTGCATTCACGTTGCCCACTGCCACCGTACAAGTAAAGTGTGCTCAATTAGCTGCGGGACCAGAATTTCGGTCGGTGGAAATTGTGAGGCACGTTGGTAGGATGGACTGAGTGGCTTTGATGCCACAGTGGTTGTGTGTGGGTGAGCAAAATTTTGGAAAAATGTGAAATTGAAGTGAATAATAATGCAACTGAAACAGATGGAATAATTGAAATGAGGACAACTTAAGATTGCTTTTTAATAAAATAGTTAAGTAAAGTAAAGCATCCGAATTAAGTTACTAAACAAAACTAAACATTGAGTTACTAAAACTACCAATAAAAGAACAAATGCTAAACCAACAAAATGTAACCATTTTCACATTTCCTTTTCCCAATAATGTCCTTTGCCCATAGTTCCGCACTGACTGTAAAACTCCCGTCCCAGCTATCGGTTTGATCGTGGAATGTACAATCATCATCCCGAAAACCGCAACCTGGTACCGGTTTGCTGGTGGCAAAGGAGGCCCACCCAGCCCTGCCCACGCCATCTAGTGGCACCGGTGCTCAACTCGAGGGGCAACTCTCCCTCGACGGGAGAATCTCTAGCGAAGCCGGGCCGAAGAAAGTTGTGCATCCCGGGCACGAATCGGAAGCGATTTGATCTTCGATTATTGCACACGTGAACGGGCGCTGGCCACGGACAGGCACGGTTGGTTGGTTTGGTGTTAAGCGTTGCAACGTGGCACCTACCGCACTGCAACCACGGTACGCGGGTGAATGCAGAAATTGCACGCGTGGCTATCAACAATCGACTGTTGATCACGTTCGCCGATGATGTTGTTCGAGTGTAATGCTGAAGATTCCGATACTGTCCTGGATGACGAACACACGGGAAAACATACACACACATGCATGGACACAACGAAGTGATGCATGGCAGCGGCAAAGCAATTTTCTCGGTTTTGAGCCACTCACATACCCGCCCCCTCGCTGATGTAAAGCTTTTCCTGGTTACAGTTTGAGGGTGAGGTTTGGACGATGCTGGGAAATTGTGCCGTTTGGTTAGTATCTCTGTGGAATTTGGAGGTTGAACGTGCGAGAGCTGGTTGATGTTTGATCGAGGGAAGTAAATTGCAAATTAACAAATATTACGTGCAGCTATGATGAGATGTACGAGACCGGTGTGGTCGGTTACCGTTTGGGCCAGCGATGTCAAACTCATTTGACTCTACGAATATAGTAGCACGGGCCACAGCCTAGTTTTTACATGATATTATATGAATCAAAAATCAAAATGTTGGCAGTTCTTTTCATTTCATTTTGGGAAGAAAATTATGTTTAAAAAGTAAAAACTTTGATGAAAAAAAGTTTAAAACTGTAAAAAAAGTAAAATTGTAGCATATTATTTTCAATTGATCGTAGGCCTCTGATATTTCCAACATTTGCATCATTTTATGGGAACTAACTAACAAGATTCAGTACGCAAATGTAATGTAATTTTACAGAGAAGAACAAGATGTCCTTAGTATCCACTATTCCTTGCCTGCCAATCTCCATAGAAATCTTCATTCATTATGGTGACCAAAATCAGAGTCCAATAAGTCCATCTGTAGTTTACCTAATCACATTGGTCTTGGTAGCATGCCTGATGGCAATCTTTAGATCGTTTGTAACATCTTTTCAAAAGTAACACGTGTTTGTGCAAACATTTGATTTCATCTGGTTTGAAAAAAAAGTTTGAAAGCTTGCGTTTTTAATTCCTGTTGGAATAATGATTTTGTTAATTTGTACAAGTCTTTTTCTTGCCAAGTGCCGTGTTTGATGGCTTAACAATAAAAAAGCAATGCTCCAAAACTTCATACATACGAGTGAGACATTCACGATTTTGTATTGAACATCCGTGAGTTGTTTCTTTGAAGAATTGTTCATCAAATATTTGTTGCTAAACAAAATTAATGACCGGGAAGGGTCATAACATAATTTTGATTGATTTTTATCCATTTGACTAAAATTGTGTGGAATTGAAAGCGTAGTTTCATCCAAATACCCATGTTTGATTTTCCTGCTATGACTTTAACAGTTTTTGGAAATAAAGTGTATAAAGTACAAAAGACCTCACGGGGTCAGTTTGACATCTCTGGTTTAGGCTAACTTTAATTCTAAAATGAATTGATTTTGTACGCAAAAATATTATAATACATATATTGTAAGATGTTAAATGAGACAAACTAAACATGCAATAACACATTACAAACATTCACGGAATGGAAAATATTAAACTCACTTGCACAAATCGAGCCCGGATCCAGCCCATCCAAAATACCTTATGAAATTAACCAGAAACTCCATAAAAGTAAAACATGTTTTCGTGCCAACTTAATTATGACGGGCGCATTATTTAGCGGCTTATCAAACCCAGCCACCGGCCCACCAAAAAACCAGCCCAACTAATTGATGAACGATCGGCGCTAAAAAGTCAAACTATGTAGCACGTCACGCGGAATAAATTCACCGAAATCCAACCACCGAGCTCAATCGACGCCGGTCGGCCCCGATCGGTCAAACTATGTACCGTCAAAACTTTCGATGACTACTTTGTGCCGCCCGCACGGATTGCCGAATCGCCGAATGAATGCAGACCACGATTTTAGCGAACCGAACCTAATTAGCTAAAAGCAATCCGTTGTTTATGTCAATCGTATGCGGGCGAGCTGGTTCGGCTCCGTTCGGCCCCTACAGTCCCATTCTGCGATTAGGATGGAAATATTGGAAAAATTATTCACGCAAAAATGAGCGTGCCCACACTAACCCGGGCAGTACAGAATGGTGAGGGCCTTTTTGAACCTGTTCGATCCGGTGCTCGGTCGATTTATGCTGAAAAATCGTAACAGAAGCGGCGGTAGGAGTGGTTCACTGCTCTCCTCTAATTGGGGCGCGGTTGGAGGAATTCTGAGTCACGAAAGCTGCAACACCGGTGCGCTCACTTGGGCAGCCGCTGCGAGGCTGGTTCGATTTCTGAATCGAGAGCCCTGTACACTCCGCCGACTGTGTACAGTTTGTTTTAATTAAATAGAGTGAGTATTTTGCACTGCATTTATCAAGCGCTCTCTGCACTGCACATGCCAAACCCGGCTCGAGTGGTGGTGTTTTTTGGCTGTGAGAAGGTGCAAATCTGAGGCCGTGAGAAACGAACCGTGCTTAAGTTGTAGCGAGCGGGCTCTCGATGATAGGCTATTTGTTATTATCGTGGTAACATTTCACGTGGGAATGAAGCCGTTTGTTCTAATTGGTTGCATGATTGTGCATGGGTATCGAGAGATCTGATATGTGTGAATTGTAGTGTTGTAGTTACCGTGCTGTATTACGGCAATCGATTTCAAGAATTGAAGAGGAAGGGTTTTGGGAATTTTGAAGATAAATTAAACATTTAATACAAAAAATAGTGTTTCAAACATGTATTGCTTTTATTGCTTATATTGGGACGGTCTCATGGTACAGTTGTCAACTCGTACGACTCAATAACATGCCCTTAATGGGTTCAAACCTAGAATGAACCGTCTCCCCGTAGCAAGAATTACTAGTTTCAGATCAAGATGGAAGTAATTCATGATCAATGACGTTTGTTACAACCACGGACGGATTCAGTGATCGCTGCCAACATCTTTTGCATTCGTGCGAAATAATACAGATCCCTAATCTTATCCCTAAATACCAGAATGGCATGTTTAACAGATACTTACTTTGATGGTGGTACCAACTGAAGAAAATAGGAACTCAAGTGAAAAGAACAAGTGAAATTATAAAAACGCACAAAGTGAACAAAACCGTAAAACCATGCTGAAAATCATAAACAAGTCTACAGGTAGGCAGAGCAAAATTGTAGTTCGGTAGCGAAATGAGACAGCGACCAGACAATTGAAATTAAAATACATAAATAAATAAAGGCAAGTGTTTGGGACATTCAGTGTACATTTTTATATTTTTATTTCATATAAATGCATTGGAATATCATTTATAAAAGAGACCGTTTACATGATTCCTCAAAACTTATCTTTAAACAGCTATTGTTTCTCTTTTACGTTCCTTTCAGATGATCTTCATTGTATATTGCTTTGAGACGTGTGTGAGTTTGAGTATGGAGTTAAAGGGGTTTGTAATGAAGTGGAGGCGATTGTAAATTCAATAAATTCAACAATGCGGCTGTAAAATGATAGTATGTTTCTTAAATGTAAAGAGGAAAGCAAGTAAAGCCTAAGAGGATTCGAGCTACAGTATAGTCGTAACATAGAATCAATTGTTTTAACTCGAAAATAAGGCCGGCCGAATACCCAACGCAAGAAAGCTTCAATGCATTGATGGATTCAAGCACGGCTAAATGGAGATACTTCCAAGGGGAGTATTGATAGGGAAGAAGTGCAAAGAATTCGCACATGCTTCCAAGGCAACTTCCAACTGGAACTGCCGCCTATGTCACACGAGGAGACCATGGGCCTTTTATAGAAGAAGTCACCAGGTGTCATTAGTTCTCACGTGTAACTTAAAGGGTTTTTTTTAATGTGAGATAGTTGTCCATCGTTTCAACCGTAAAGTGAATGACGAAATACAACCAACGAACATTTTTCTGCTACGAATCAGTGCTTCAACCATGCGAATTTCGTCAAGCGAGCATCACTCGTGTTCTGGTGTATCTCGACGCTTTGCGAAACCCGCCGAAGGCTCTGCCCAATTTGTTAACCACCTTTGGTTATCAGCTGTTCAGTCAGTTGACCGATCAGAATTAAAGGACGAAAATCGTACCTAGGAATTACTGCAAGTAACTTTGATTCAGTATAAAGCTAATGTTAGTATATAGACTAATATTGCTAACCTTATATGCGCGGGAGATAATCATACATCCAGGGTTTAGCAAAGCCAGCATCGTCAACGACATAGCCTTGATCAAGCTGAGCTCCAATATCACGATGACCAGGTACGTGCAACCCGTCTGTCTGTGGACAATGGACAGCGCGCTGAAATTGATTGTGGAGTAGTGAAGAATGTGCGCGCAACTCGAACGACATTCTTCGTACTCCAGCAAGATACGAAATGAACGAGTGAATTTGAAACCAGTTCAGCATGCTTCCAGGGCCAGGGCGTTGATATAGAAAGCACTGCATACCAGAGGAGCGAAAACACATTCAGGGGCTGTCTCGTGAGAACGTACCAATAAAGACAATCTGCAAGGTGTTCGGCCGTTCGCGGACGTTTGTCGACAGCGCCATTCGTAGCGAGGCTACGGGTAAGTCGACAGGTCCTTTTCAAAACTTCTGGAAGAACATCTGGCTGCATCCAGCTTGTGGTGGATGAAAATAGGATGAAATAGAATACATAGTCGTAAGATGTTGCCATACGCCCGAAGAAAATTCGGAGACGAAGAGCATTACATCTTTCAGCATGATATCGACTCAAAGCACACATCGCGAACAGTTAGGTGTTATTTGGCAAACCAGGATGTGCGCGTTCTACCGTGGCCTGCGTTGAGTCCTGACCTCAACCCGATAGAAAATCTGTGGTCGATTCTTAAGCCCAAAAAAAAAAAGTTCCCATGTTTATGCACACAGGTGTACGTGCAACCTGTCTGTCTGTGGACAATGGACAGCGCGCTGAAAATGATTGTGAACGAGTAAATTTGAGACCAGTTCAGCATGCTTCCAGCGCACACATTATGACTACATTACATTACTATGTAGGTGGGAAATGTAACAGAGTGGTTAAATTGATTTAATAATTTCTGGTTGAAGAACTTTTTCGAAAAGATCTTCGTTCATCCGCAGTACAATGCAACCAACAATGCTAACGATTTTGATAGATAGGATTTGCCAGCGCTGTGAATTCAAGCACCCCATTTGCTTCCCGATTATTGATACAATTCGAAGTTATGACATGTCCAGATGGATAAAATCCGCGTGGCAATTTTGTAGTGATTGTAAAATTATTATCTTGGTATCTCTAATTAGGAATTGGTTCACACAGGTACATAGTACGTAGTGTAAAATACATCCGAAATTTAAGTGGTTGTTGAAAGGATGCCATAATTTGCATTGATTGAAAGTATAAATGGTAATAACTTTAGCTGTAACATACCGAATAGACGATATTTACATTGTTCACTCCACTTTCGCAGATATAAATGAACCAAAATAATAAATAAAGCAAAAAACTAAAACAGCATCAATTTGGTAGGAAGCTATGCTTCCTACAAACCCGCTCTTTGTCGAATTAAAAAAAAAATAAACTGCAAACTCACACAACATCTCTCTAAACACTGTTGACTATCGCTTCTTCTTTCGCAATCATCGAAAATTCTAGCAGTGGAATTTCTTAACAATTAAAAATAGGAACTGCAGAAGAGCGGCAATGGGTCTAACTAAAACCGGTTCGAAAGTTGAGGGATTGTTGGAATTTCCTGCGTTGCTGCTTTTAACGAACATTGGACGATACGACAACGCAATACACCAATCTAACACAAGGTCGATTTGATGGATAGGGATCCACGTATTGCTCTGCGTGGTTATTGAGAGAGCTAATCGCAAGCAAACTTCAAAGCAGGGCTGCTGGGAAATTGAATTGTGAAAAACCGGTATTATGTTTTAGATGACACTTTCACTCTAGCTGCTGAAGACGCGCAGCCGTTAGCGGATATCAGCGCCAGCTCAGCCGTTGTCGGTCGGCAGATACGGTTGGGACTCCGGTCCTCATTCTCGCCTGTCAATCCGTGCTGGACAGTGAGCTCAGCAAAATTGTCGACTCAAGGATTGTCCCACTTTCACTGTTACATTTCATTTAATATATTTTTCTAACGCCGTTGTTTGTCTCTGCCGGCTATCCATTAACTCCAGGTCTATGGGCCGTCTATCCAAGTTTCTAGGTGTTGGTGGACTGTCCTCTTCTTTGTGCTGCGTGTATTCGCTCGATTTCCTAATTCCGGAATGAAATTTTTACGCAAACACCATTTTTAGACGATTTGTACTTGGTAAACATTTCTTCAATCACATCACTTCAGCACTTTCGTAAGATGGTGCTTGCGCTGTATCTCGATCACACAACGCCACAATGCCACACGCTGGCATTTACATGTCGCTTTAGTTTTATCTCACATTCCGATACACATAACCTTGATGGGCGTTGCGCAGACCATGTGCTCGGCTCGCTTTGGGTGGTTTTTGATGCCATCGCTGGAAAGGTGGTTTTTGATGCCATCACAGTGGTAATGTGGTTTCTGAAGATCACTTGCACTTGTATCGGTATTGCTTTGGTTGCCGGTATGTTTACTGTATATTTTGGTGACGCTTAATGCATTTTGAAAACACTTTCAGTTTTTCATTGGCTTGCTTTTTCACTTTTACAATCGGCTTGCTGATGCTGATCTTCGGGAGATTTCTCTTGTCGATGGAGAAACCATCAGTCTAGACGGTTTGAACGAATATGACATGGCAAGCGCGTTGCCGGCTTATTTATACCAAAACATCGTTTCCGTCTTGTGCCTGTGGCTGTATGCATACCTGTTTTGGGCAGGCTAAAATTTTTAAGGTTAAAATTAAGGCTACGTTCGTATGGGTTTTGTTTTTCAACGGTAACAAAATCAGGATGATTCTACCTGTTTAGCATGGGTACAGTTCTACCTGTTTTAATATCTAGAAGTCACTGATGCCTTCTCTTTCGTTATATATATTTTCATATCTCAGATACTTTTAAACATAAAAAATAAAATAATTACTGAACTAATATAACACACAGAGGGACTGTATTTCGGTGATAGAATACAAACATATAAAGCTGCAACACTGAAATTAAGGTTCAATACGGTTTCTTATTTAAGCTTGTTTTATTTTAATGTGCATAAAATGTATTGCAACGTGGGTTGATAGCACAAAAAAAAAAAAAAAACAAGAAACAAACAAATAATATGCTGTCATCGGATGACAGCATAAACCGTAGGTAGAGTTACGTAGACCTTAACCGTAGAGTTGGCAACCAGATTTACACACGTAAGTTGGCAACCGGCATACCCGGGTATTCCACACGTTTTGATGCAAAAAATTAACGATTTTCATAGGTAAACAATGCTTTCTATATTTTAATGCTGTAAGCAAGTAATGCCGACCATATATTCTCTTCTATTTCATTTATTCCTTAAGTTTTTTTCATTTTATTATAAAAATAACGGTCAAATTGAAATTTCGAATCGCTTGAATTTGACTCGAAAATAAGCACAATACGAAAAGAGGAAGAAGATAAATGTCATTCTCCATACAAAATGTATGGAATACCCGGGTATGCTGGTTGCCAACTTACGTGGTAAAGTTAAAAAAAATCAAAATAAAATACTTACAGGCTGTTTAAAATTACAACTTATGCACCAAAAAATCATAAATTAAAAGTTGGGAGGATACGGAAAATTTCAGGTCAATAAAAGCAATGAATCAAAAGTTATTGCAGTTCGAAGTTGAAAAAAATACCCGGGTATCCGGTTGCCAACTTAAGGGTTAACATAAGCAGGTAGCGCCAACAGTGTAAATTCCCACCGACAGAGGGTAGCATGTCGTAATTGGAATAATCACGATCAGGGCTGTTGACCCAGCACGCGAGAGCCGAATCTTGTGCCATGACGAACTGGAAAGATGCTCGTCAAGGTCAATAGCAATCGATAGCAGGAATAAAGTGACCGAATTTCTTATAACCTGATTGTGGTTACAGTCGACGCTCGGTAGTCTTCACCTTGATAAACCGCACATTTTACGACCAAATTCATGAGATGAAACAGTGTTCAGTCAAAAGTAGGGAAATATTGCTCAAAAGATCTTTCTATCGTTCTATTTTTTTTAAAATTAAAAGCTTTCTTTGTACTAAATGAAAATGAGCACAAAGAAAAAAAAAACACTTCATTCGACGATCCGCACTCGATCAAGGGCGGATTACCGGACGTAAACTAGTGATGGGCCTGCAGCCGTATTTGAATTGATTCTAACCCAGCGGCTTTCGTATTCGAATCCCGATCAACTCCGGAGTCAGCTGGGGGAAGTAGTCTGGTTTGGCTTGAATAATGTTTAACCTTTAGTTCTTGGATAAATTTATCATCCTGAGGTAATTATTTATGACAAATGGCTTAAAAATACACTACCTAACTTACATTTCTTTATCTGCACTATACAGTGCCACTATACACTGTATATCCACGTTGCTAAAAGCTTTAAGTTTCCTGTAATATTTTGAACTCTTTCCTATTTGTCTCTAAACTCAGCTCAAGATTTATTGCTAGCTTCCAGAAATTATTTGGATTCAATTAAATTATTTGAGCTGTTCAACAATGTATTGAACGTTGCTCTAAATTGTTTGAATCATTTGTTTGTAAAATGATAGGATTATGGTAAGTAATTAAGGGAATGGGTAAAATAATATGCAGGAAACTGTTAGTAATTCGTTAAACGAATCCAAACTTATAAGAAAAACGAACAATAAATAACAAAATTTATCAAAACATAAATCTGGTAATCTGTTAGCTAGGAGGGTTGCTGGGTTTTGCTCTACGAATAAAGGTATGATAGTAAAACGTATTCAATAGGATCCATATGAATTCTCTCGATGTAATTCCGGATTCAAATGAAGCCAAATGGATCTTTATTCGTTCGGACCAGGCGAATTCGAATCCGGAATTATTTCGGAGTCGAAGTGGATTCACGAATCCAATCCGCAGTTCCCATCACTACTGCATTCTATTTACGACGTGCTGCCCTCTGTCGGTGGGAATTTAAGCGGTTTGCGCTATCTCCTTATGTTCGGGTGTGCGTAGCTCGGTCTACAGTTAGCGCTGTCACCCGATGACAGCATATTATTTGTTTGCCATTTTTTTAGCGCTAACCGTGCGACCAGACATAGCGAGACAATTTCACACCGTTAACGTAGCTCAAATATTTCACGTTTAAATGTACAGTCTATTCCCGAGTTACACGGTTCTCGACTTACGCGGATTCGGAGATACGCGGTTTTAAAAATTTGACAGATAAAATGTCAAATCAGTACAATTTGCTTTCAGGTTCGGTATAAATTGCATTTTTGATAACAAATTGACACCGCTTAAAAAATATTAGAATTTTCTGCACAAATCATGTGAAATACAGGTGTCCCCCGAGATACGACTGTATTTGGGACCGAAAAAATGTCCCAAAGCAAGGCGTAAGTCGAAAAAGTCGTATGTCGAATATCTATGAATACTAAGTTTATAACCGATTTTGAAGAGTTGGAATTTATGATATCGTGTATTTTATTTAAAATAATGTTCGATAATGTAATAATTATATTTTAAAAGCCGTTCACAATATAGATATTCAAGATAGGGTAATTGTGGAATCTTTGGAAATGTGTGTATAACGATTATCATCCCAGCAATTCAAAAAAATACATCATTTTCTTGTCAAATGACAACTTTTAACTGTCAAAATCAAAATCGTCGTATCTGCGAATCGTCGTAACTCGAGGGGGTCGTAACTCGGGGGACGCCTGTAAATGATAAATTGTATAAAAGTACTAAATTAAATAAAAAACTGCGAGTAATAAATATTATTTTAGTCAAAAAACGTGAAATTCGACTTAAGCGGATATTCGAGTTACGCGTATTCGTCGGGAACGCAGAAACCGCGTAACTCGGGAACGACTGTATGCACAAAACTCTCATCCTGTGTGATATGATGACTTTCAAAGAAACCTGACGTGAAAATATTGTATTTGTGTGTGTACCTATCATCTAAAATGTTATTCACTCGATAATGCATGCTTGTTTGTACACAACTATTGAAATGCAATAGAATACTAGAAAACTTTTTGTATATTGTTCTAAATACTCAATGACTTTAGCGTAAATAAACATGAAAGTTCGTTAATTTTCCACAAAATATCCTTGATTATTCAACTTACCATCATTTCACGATGGCTGAACCACAACAAAGTGGAGTTTGATCTTATAATCTCCTGCATCGAAAACTAAACTGCTCGCTGTAAACTTTTCAATACCACACCAATCACTTCATTTGCAACATCTTCCTCCATTATGGCTCCTGACGTGAAACACCAATCTGCACACACACCCCAAAAAAAGGAAGTTAAGCTGACAAAAGGCAAAACATTCCGCATGTGTGTTTATTCCCAGGCGAATCCTTAAGCATTAACTTCCTACTCCCGCTTTACGAGAAAAAAAAGCTTACACATTGCTGCTACGGTGCTTTCACTTCGTACCATTTCTTTGGTAGGGAAAACCTTGATCGAGGTAAATGGGCGAGGACACAAGAAAAGTGGACAAAACAAAACATGCTTTAAGAACAAAAATACACACACACACACAGCCCAAAAAGCCGGCGCCCCATTTGCGAACCATTTCCTGCCCGTAGCTTGCAAAAAGTCGCTCTCTTGAACACTCCCGGCAGCACTTTCGGCCTTTCGATTGGCTAATGGGAATTTTCAGATCTGGAGAAAAGCTAAACAGAAATGAAGCAGCAGTACAAAGCGGCGATAAAAACCGGCAGCAGCCTTGCCATGGACATCATCGTCACCATCATCATGATGATGTTTAAGGTTCGTCGGGGTGTGTGTGTGTGTGTCTAAAGGGACAGCTTTCGGGTGTCCCCATGCTTGGGCCGTGCGGAGACACCGCCCGGAAGGGACCGAAAGTTTTAACTACTTTTGAGCACACTGGTCAAACTTTGGCCGGGCAATTTGTAACTGACTTTGCAATTGTGTGACACCGACGCTGCTTGAACGGTGTTTGCAGCAAGCAGCCGATGAAAGACCCCAGTCATTGTCGGTTCATTATGTAGCGCCAACTAAGCTTCTCGGTCGGTAGTTGGAAATGAGTTTCGATGTGTGTTTAATCAAACCAAAGCGACTAACGTGGTTGAAGCTTAAACAATCATTGGTAAATAAAAAAAAATCAAGCATAGAATTGTGATTTTCTTCGTTGTAACAACATAATATTGTAACAATGCGAATTGTAAAAAATAATGTTTTGATTCCAATTAACTTATTAACATTTTACACAAACCATTTAAAAGTTCACTTTAAGTTTTATTCAATTTATTATACATTTTCTTGGATTTAAGAAACATTAAATTTTTCGTAGCTACATTTTTTGTACTTATTTAGTTCATTTACTAAATTCACAGTTCACTTATTTTATTCTAAACTAATGACTTTTATTCTTACAATTGATAATCATAAGCTTTTAGCTTTTCATTTTTGAAGAAATTAATTATTTTTCTATTTATTCCTATTTATTCTATCAATTTTTATGTAGTAAAATTAATATAAATTGCCCTCATATAAATGTAGGGAGCTGATTGCAGCCAATCATTGCCCAGATAAAGAAAAAATGCATTTTATGGAACAAAATTGTTAAAAAAAATTATGTTAGCTGTTAGCAAACGGTGTTGTGAAAAACAATCACTCCAACATATCGATCAAATATCAAAACTCCACAATTGAGGGTACAACAGAGATTAAATTAATTAAATTATTGACAAAAAATAAAAATATTGAATAAATGGCAAAAAATACTGTTTGATAGTAATCAAATAATTATCTCCTGACTTCTAAGCTTGAAATTGAGCAGATAATAAAATTCAAATTAAATGAATAATTTTAAGGTAAAGGGATGAAGCATAATAAACAAATTTGAAATAAAATTCATTGTTGATTTGAATAAATTGATAATTTTTGTAAGAACAATATAAAAAAACCTTTTCATAGTACTCTATTCTTCTTTTCTTTTAGACTTCTTGTGTTACAGGGTTTCCCATGGTTTTTTTTAACATTATCGTTTGCCAAAACCTTTTCAATTGATCCCAGTTTTTTTTATATTACGATTTTGTTGCCTTCCTAATAAAAAGAAATATTTGTAAGTAATAAGTGTTTACATTTTTTACTGGTTTTTACCTGGAAATGCTCGTACAATACCAAATTTATAGACCACTACAAAAGACGACTAGTTGCTGTCGACACTATACATAAGTGAAAATCATCATCTTTGTCGTTGAAATAGGTCGATCGATTTGATTTAAATGTTATTTTGCACGGGTTAAATAAATTAAAAACCAAAAACCCTCCCGAAACATGTACCAGAATCGATAATTAAAAACCATGACCCGTGAATGCGTTCCCGGCCAGCTTTCCATAGCCCCGTTCCAATCTGCGTATCAATCACTAATGCAACTGATTGTAGGCTGCGAATGTTCTCATCGGGCCCGAATGCAGCACCGAGTGCGGTTACTGCAGCTCCATCTGCTCCAGCACCGTTCGAATCGTTGAATAATTTACGCGACCGATATGATGTAATCGAGCAGCCGGGCGAAATTTTCGGCAAATGGTGTGGCGTCTAGTGGCACGAGACCGAACCGAAAAACCACTCCATTGCACCATTGCGAAATTGTCATCGGTCGGGCGTCGTTGTTGCTGCCGCCGCCGGACATGAAAAATCCATTTCCCAGCTCTACTGAACATTTTCACTGTGCCGAAGAGTGGAGATGGGGTGCATGGATGGGGTAGGTAAAGAGGGGGGGGGGGGGGGTCGGTGGTGGCAGAGAAAATATCGATAGGAACTCGTTCGCGTGGCCTCGTGTCGTTTGATTAAAACGACACTGACCAAGGATTAGGTTTCAGCGCTGGAGCGAGAGCACAAAATGGCGTGCCGCTGGCAAAAGGGCACCGACATCTGGCATTCGGCAAGACACCCGAACGTGGCGAGTAAGTGAGCACTTGGCAGCAATAGCTTAAATGGATTTGGCTCACCTTTCGAAGTGAAATTGATTCCAGGCGAGTATTATGGTCGGATTTACGTTCTAGAGCCTTCTCCAAGGACGCCTTGTCTTCGCCACCAGCGGGCGAGATGGTAAAGTAATATTCGTTTCAAAAATCAAATCAACGGCAACAACTTAAGACTGTCAAAAATTCGTTATGATTAGCTGTGGGCTGTTTCCAAACACAGATATTGGATAGTAAATCAAAGTAATTGCAAGTTCTTCAAAGCGCTCAAATCTCAAATCACATTGAAGTGCTTGATGGTATTTGTTCCTTTCCAATTTCTACTGCACCTGTGCGACGAAAGGATGGTGATCGACATTACTCATTTCATTCACACCCAACCCTCCATCAAAGAAAGGCCCACCCCATTGGCAGCTCCGAGCAATTACGTATTCGTGTACCAGTTTGCGGATGGCTTAAACCGCCGCCCCGTCCAAACATGGCCATTTATTTACTGTGGCCTTACTTTGGGGTTAGTTTGCACGGGCGTTTCGCTCTCGAGCGCGCACTCCCTGCCCGACCCGTATTGTGCCCCTGGAAGATGGACCGCATTGCATCACAAGGGTGTCCCCGTCCGGCGTCTCGATCGTGGTCGATTTCGGTTCGCAATCGACAGCAGCCTTCATTATTCATAAGTGCGAGCTAGCGGTAGACTGGTTGCGGATTTGACAAGGGGGTTAAGTACGGCTTGCAGCGGGCTGCAGGAGCTGCTCGAACTGTCAGCAGCAAATCTGACCGCGATCCGGCTGAAACCTTGTGACCGCAAACACCTGCACTCCGGCTTGGTTGAAGCTTGGGGCGAGAGCGTTGACGGTCGTCCGTTGGCAGGACGCGGATAGGCGCAAGCATAGCGCACCAACATTTTAAACATACCAGTCAGTTGTCCAGTTTCCCAACTAGGGTCTCAATCTCCATGATTGGTCAAATCTATAGAAGACTTGGTGTAAAACTAAAATAGGCACCCTAGACGATTTAATTTAGAAAGCGTAAATATCATTTTTTACCAGTAGAAATATTAATCAATGGGGTTATAGTTCACAAAATATTATGCTTTTAGGAATTTTGTTTTTTTTTTCTATTGAAATGAATTATTTTATCAAATTGTCAAGTGTCATTTCAATTTGCGTTTAACTTTTTTTTGCCAAAGCATGTAGTTCACCATACATATCCAACAGGAGCATTTACACGGCATGATTCCGATAGGATTTTATGTTTTTGTTAAATTTTCCTTTCTTGAAGGATTCGAACAGGATTCATCGGACAGGACTTCTTCTATGAAAAAAGAAAGCAAATTTCATGCGACGTTAATTTGTGAAAATTTGTTGTTTTTTTTGTGTGTATAATATGACTACATCACCATCTGCCGGCAAAACCAGGAGAAAGATACACAGATTTCGCATCACAGCTGATTTTAAAGGGCTTTCTCTAAATACCCTTAATCTTGTGCAGTTTCAGGGAGGTTTCAAATCGCCAGTTCCCACAAAGATTTGGCAACAATGGTACGAACCTTGTGAAACATCCTAATTATACATGAGCTAGTACGATCGACGCTTAAACGTATATTTTAGTATTTTTGGAATGAAATAATCTGGACAGGATCCTGCTGTTATTTTGGAAAGAAGCTTTACATGAATTGTTGCCATAATTTCAGCCACCAAAAGTCAAATTCCTTATAAACGATAGCTTAAATCGTAAACTCCACATATACACATAAAATACTCTACAAATCTGGAAGAAACAGTAAGAGATATGATTGTTTGCGTTGCTGCTGTAATCATCATTTATTACCTTCCCGGTCATCCGCTTCACGGTTCCCATTCATCGTTGCGTTCGCAATCACTCGACCAACGAATTAAACATTCCGCCTCGTTTCGCACATAATCATCACGCATGAAACGATTAACATCTCCACCCTCCCAGCCCTCTCTTTAGCACTGTCTAATTGCCTTTTCGAGCAGCAACAGACACACAAAAAAAAGGAAACACAACAGACAACCACGCTTCGGCGCTTATCAGCCCCGACAGTTGTGACATCCACCCTTCGTCTGCTGACCTCGGTACGCTTCCGACCGGGCCGGCGGTGCGATCGGTTGATTAATGTTGTACTGTCCCTCGGCGTACGGGATTAGGATCGGCACGTAGACAAGCTGCGGGGTGCGCTTTTGCGTCTTGAGCAGCTGGACCACGCTGCGGCACGAGTTTTCGTTCGCGTTGCTGTACGCCGTCGGATTGTTCGCCATGCCGGCCAGCAGCATGTTGAGCGTGATGACCTGCGAATTGACTGCTTCGATCTGGGCCAGGAGCTGCGTAATGTTTAGGCTGTACTGGGAGGAGGCGGCAAACTGGCCGGCCGTGGGCTGGTAGCCTGCTGCACCCTGGTCCTCGCCCGCGTAACCACCGGTGTGGATGGGATAGACGTGCCCGTTGAACTGGTCCAGATTGATGTTGGCCGGATTAATGTCCGGGAGCGATCCCTGGTTCCAGCCTTGGGGAGGTTGCTGCTGCTGGTGCTGCTGCTGTCCGCCGGCATTCTGGTAGCCGCCTTGATCGAGACGCTCCTGTCCCTGCTGGTGGTTGCTATTGCCCTGCACGTAGATACCGGGGTACAGGGGTTGCTGCTCGCCGAGCCCGTTTTCGCCGACGTGGCGATCGGTAGCCACCGATCCTGCCCCGTGTAGATCGACGTATGTGCGGGGTGTGGTTGGAATCGTGTACTGCGTTGGCTGAGGCAATGCAGGCGCCGCTGGTTGAGCCGTCACGTGAGTCGTCGTAGGAGCGGTCGGTGACGCGGGAGCAACCTTCTGCACGGGGGCCTGATTGCTGGCGGCAGGTTCGAGAATTTCGTTCAACCGGAAGCAAGACTCGGGCATGTAGAGATTGTTCCACTCTACTACCTGCTCGTCGTAGTCCTTACCCTTGACAGCACCGTCCAGCTTGTTCCTGAGAGTGAGATAAAGATAGCGTTGGGATTTGAGGTCTCTTCAATGCAAAAGATGGCTCAACCAAACGTACAAACTGTCGGCAAGCTTGGCGGTGAAGATCTTGGTGGGTCGGTTCGGGAAGATGATCCGGTAGCCCATACGATCGGCGACATAGTACACGAGGTGCTTGCGGTTGGAGGGATCGACGTAGCCGTAGCAACCGTACGTCACATCATCCGGGCCCTTTACCTTGTGCTGGAACTGATTGTTCACTGTCTGCACATGGTAACCGTAATCGAATTCCCCTGGAAGGATGGAGGAAAGGAACTCACTCAAGCATCCAAAAAAACAAACCAACTCAGGGGCGCTCTTAACTCCACACCACTAGAACCAACCTCGCTTCATATCCTGCCGATGGTACACCTCGGCATTCGGTTGATTCACGTGCACCTCCATCGTGTTTGCCGCCACCATCCGCACAATGATGGCCAGCACTATCTGAAATAAGGAGAGTGTTATTCTCACCTGAAGCGCAAAATATTCACCCCAAAACTGAACCCAACCTACCGCCCCTAGAGCACCCATTATCGAACGAGAAAGTGAAACTGAACAGCAACACCCAAAACCCTTAGCTCCTGTTTCTGTATTAATGCACGAACTGCTCTTAACAGACTGATCGAGCAGCCCTGATGGTTCAGGATTTGTTCGCCGCCAGCTTCACCGGCCGTTTGTTTTCATTTGGCGATTGATTACGCACGGGGTCCGCTATCGCACTGCTTGGCTCTCTCTTTCTCTCTCTGTGTGGTTTGGTACACAACGGGAAGTACAGCGACCGGGGAATCTGTGACCCAGATAGTTCTACAGCCTTCGTTTGCGGAGGGTTTGAATTTGATTGGATGTTTGTTTTAATTGCTTTAAGCGTAGACATTGGCCAAGAATTCATTTTTTTCGCGGAAATGTGATAAGCATGTTTAGCACGTTCGGATTTTCTCACAACACAATCAACAACTAGGCAAGACTGTTTAGTGGACGTTTAGATTGATTAGCAAATTTGTTCATTTGTTTTATTTCAATATCTTCAACAAAATTGCATCACTTTTTTTGTTGAGTTTTTCTCGCCAAATTTGTTTGACTTCCGAAGGCGTCCATCCTTCCATGGTGGTGTGGCTCGTTTCTTAAGTACGCTTGTGGGTCTCTATATCAAAATACACAAATATAACAATAAAACTTCCTCTTATCACTTTCACCACTATTACCACCATTCGCTTACCGTTGGGTTATGGGCACAGCTGGGTGGAATAAATACGGCTGCAGCATGCCGCTAGGTGCAGCACACTGTTAGCAGCACCGCACAGCGATAGAACATCAGCAACAACGCTCCGAAAACGGTCACCACGAAATCCATCTTAAGACTGCTGATTAGACAACGATCGACGGAGCATTTTAATGCTTTCGGAGGCTGCTACCTCAGCAGACGAAAACCGAAAAAACCAAATCCACCCGTACCTGGAACATTCCAGTGCCTGAACGATTCTTGTTTTTTTGCTTGTCTTGAAGGGCGTGAGCGATGCATTTTTTTACCGTAGAAACAGAAACCCGTAATAATAGAAAATTGTGGGGTTTTTTGGTGTGCGTGGCTCTGTATGGGTAGAATTCTTCGATTGCTCCTACTATTGCTACCCCTTTTGCTGTCTAAAAAACGTACCAAATTTTAATAAAATCAAGAAACCAGCCCCAACTTCTTCAAATAAAACAATTACCCGTCGGTTTGTACCGTTCCATCAAATCAACAACTCCTTCAGCGCTCTACAACTTCAACAGTCACGCCGGAACCGGTCGCCGGAAATCCTTCCCAGCCCCATTTTAATCAAATCGCACCCACTTTTGGAGACCAGCCTCGCCCTTCCTTCCTCCTTGCCGCTCACCACGCAAAGTCAAAGACCCGGAACGGGCCAGCGGCTGTTGTGCGTATCCGCGCTCATGCGAACAGCGGGCGCGGAGACCCATTTGTCCCGTGGCCCCCTTTTATTATGCGCGAAATTAATTCCCCTATCACGATTGCAAAGCGGGACAGAATTACGATTGTGTCTGTGTGTGTGCTTGTTTCCCGTTTCCAGTGTGGCGATAAATTGCACGAAACCCCAACCCTGCCTCCCACAGACCCTTTTTGGCACGCGCGCTTGTGATCTTCCGTCCAGCCAGCGGGGGGCCGCGTTTGCCCGACCCGGTTCAATGCAATTTCAATCAAATTAAGTTCATTTATGCGTTATTATTACCTGCCATTATCGCACTTTTTAACCCGCAAACCGAGGCCCAGGCCCAGGTTGACAGTGAGTGTCCGCGCTGTGTCTCTCTCTCTCTCTCCTACTGTCCTTGTTGCCGGATCGTGGCGGTGAAAAACGCATCAAACATCAATTGTGCTGAAAAGTGCTGGTTAGCCGTAGCGGTACCAGTAATGGATTGCTATTGGATTGGTTGCATGGTTGCCATCGCTGGCATTATCCCTTCCACTACACAGTGGACGGGAGCGCTGTTAATGCAAAGCAAATCCACAGGAAAAGCTTCCCGTGAGCGCGGATGGGATTGGTTATTTTTACAGGATTTAAAAAAGCACGGTCCCCGGAGGCGGCGCGCTTGGTTTCGGCACGGCAAAGGTAGTAATCATTAATATAAAATTTGAATAAATTAATTGAAAATAAATAAACTCACCGAGTGGGGTGTTTGGGAGGCGGGGCAACAGTGTAACCCTTTATTGGGGCCGTGCTGTTTGCTGGGGCTGCGGAAACAAAACTCACTAAATCTACTTTGCCAATTATTGCTGCAGTTATTAATCGTTTCTGGTGCTGTTAAGTGGATTATGCGTGCGATTGGCTTTTTGTGCTTCAACTAAATCCGAATGGAATTGAAAATATTGTTATGATTGGTAAGCATGCTTAGCTTTCGGTATTGAAAAAGCTCCAATAAAAAAACAGAGCCACAGAGTAACGCAACTGCAGCTGCACTGCTTATTGTGCACAGAGCCTTGGTCCGTTTTCGAAGCTTCCCAGCATCAGGCATATATTTTAAGCATGGTCAGTTGTTTAATTCTCGGCACTCAGCACTTTCCCGCTTGTGGCCCATTGTTCCCTTCTTACCATCTTTCCATCCGACCGCAGCCCTGTCGGAAAATGTAACATTTTGCAGTGAAGAAAGCTTGGCCAAGATTACATCATAACACGCTCGCCTCGCTCGCGCTTCTTCAGCTCCTCCGGGGCAATCTTCCGTTGAGATGTTGTTAAGTAATCATGCAATATAATTACAGAACGTGCGCAGGGCTTCTTTTGAAGTCCGGCCCGGGTGTTCTACTTCAATCTGCTGCTCTCCTCTTCCTCCGCATGCAGCCACCCCGCAGTGCAGTGCCGGTTGATTCTCGCGACTCATCTTGGCTGTGGAGCAGCGACCAGCAGCATCAGCACGTTCTGTTCGCCAAGCACACGTTGCGTTACAAAATTACAGTCCTGCCGACTTTTGCCAAGACCACGACCGGCCGCATATCGCGCTTGAGAAGATGATCCTTGCTTTCGTGGTGCTTGCCCCAGTCCGGCCCCAGAAATGGTGGCGCGTTTCGGGTTGCTGGCGGTCTTCGTCACCGTCAGCGTTAATGCCAGGCGGCATTTAGCGCTAATGTGTAGCCGTACGGCTTCCGATCCAATCGAAACCAGTTCGGTAAAGAGGCTTTGCCTGCAGGCCGTCAGCACATCCACACCAAACCAGTCATAAGCGTGTGCCCACAGTACAAGTGGCATCGTTCTCGTGCTGGTTGGGTTTAGTACGCAGGAAGGCTGACAGATAAGTTATCGCGTGAGTGTTGTACATGACAATTCAATGTCTGTAGTGTTCTCTGTCGCTTCATCTGGGTCTTTGAGAAGGACAATTGTGGGGAAAATACCCTTTTTTAATTTACATTATTTTTAGTCTTTGTAAGCAGATGTATTTTTTTGGTTTGGTGTTTATATTAATAAGGCTTTTTGTAACGAAAATAAATGATAATGGTTGATCGTTTATTCGTTGTTCTCTTCTTTCTTATATCTCTTTCATACTTCCAATGCTTAAATTTACGTTTTAATATTCAGTAATTTTGTTGAAAATATTTTTCACGCAGGTTTTAACCTATATAGCATGTGTTTTAAACATTTTTGAAACTCGAGTGAAAAATTGATAATAAATGGTTAAAATCATGATCTTAAAATGAAAATATCTTTGTTTACTATTTGCAAAGTGTTGTAGCATTTCCCGATTCCGAGGGCCATAAAAACATTATTACAGAAAAATCTCAGGCCTTAAGCAATAGCGAAGTGAAACATAAAACTAGAGCAATACGATGTTGTAAAAACATCTTGCATCCAAGGGACATCATCATAGACATAACGTAGAGAAAACGTTGAAGAAAAAAACCCAAACCCGAAAACATGGGCAAAAGTACACATTTACGGAACAAGAGTTGGGCAAATGTGCTTCAACTATCTCTAAACATCTGGACACCAAATGTGCGGAAACTTCCTTGCTGTAAGTAAAGCTCGCCGAACGCACAGCAGGTCCGTTCTGTATCGTTCGGACGTAAGATTGTACATTTATTTTTATTCAGCTCATGTATGAGTACCACCCAGCTGAATCTTGTGATGTCCTGTGCGCAAAAGCATAAGCAAAAAGATTATGTTTTACGTAGGATCACTCGATCGGCCTTATTTTTAAACTATTTTGCTTAACATCGCTTTAGCACATTTCCTGTCTGGTGATCCTTTTCGGCATTGATGAAAACGCATTTTATTGCGAGGTTTATTGCACGTCGTGTGTACATATTGCTCACGCCTATCGTTGAACGCGTGTATCGGGCCATTTCCAAAAATATGTTTATTTAGGCCAGCGATCATCACACAATACGTTAACCTTGAGTTTTCTCTTATATTTATCAGGATGCTCTACAATGTTTTCTTTTGCTGTATTCTTGTTGGATATTTCATTCGCATTGTGCGTTCACCTATTTATTCAATGATATTAGAAGGTTGAGAACTAAAAATAATGTTTGATTTTCATGAAAAATTATACAAAAAAGGCATTTAAACTTTCGTAACATGCTTGTTTGCACATTGTACGATCGTTTACCAGGCAAAACAACATGATGTACAAGAACATTAGTTAAATTACTAGTGATTAATCTTTGTTGTGAAACTTTTTTCTAACAAGTCAATTTTTAGCATATTTTTCTTAGTTTAGTCTCTTTTTTCTATTACAACATTCAGATACAAGAGAAATCTTTTATTTGCCAGCAGTTTGGGTTTTCATTTCCTCCGTTATGTTTACTATCAACAAGACCACCAATGGCGATAAATTGTCTGATTGATTGATTTTTAAAACGCTCCATTCGTGCAACCGTTCCTCGTTCTGTCTCATATCAGTTTTTTTTTTATTTTGTTTTGCGATTTAAAGCCTCAAACGTAAAAAAAATAACAATCATTCCAACGCACCACCAGCAGCTAGGCGATAGATAAATTTACACAAAACCCACAGTAATGTAAACACAAATCTACCACAGTACCCTCACTAGACCGATACCGAAACTCCCCCCGCTGTGGCGTTGCGTGTTTGGAGTTTGCACTCTTTTGCACTATTTGTACATAAATCCAGTAGTTTCCCACGAAAAATTACAACCAAACCAAGCAGTGATGGGGGAAATGGGGAGAACCGCAGCAGCAATGTTCAATGCAACAACAACAGCAAAAAAAAAATCTTTAAAACATTTCTTACTAATTTGCATGCCAGCGACAGGATGGCAGCCTGTGTGTTTGCAATATGCATTGGCGCCGTTCGCATAGATTGTCATGTGTGTGTGTGTGTGTGTTGTTATTTTTTGTTACGGGTCCTTATTTTAATACCACGCATATGTTTTCATTTCAAAACATACCCAGACCAGACGACGTTTTTTTTCTTCTGTACACGTCCGTGCTTTTTTTTTGCGCCTGGAATGTCCATCAGTGCACGTAAAGCATTTAGGTACGATACAGAACATTTTACCCAGAAAAAAAGACATCCTCACAGAGGTTGTCGGGAATGTAAAAAAAAAATAATTTGTCAACCTTGTCTGCGCTCGGATTTTTTAAACCCTTTTTTTATCTACCCAAAATATATTCATAAACAACGTCCTGTGGGAGTACCCTTGAAAATGCCTGCAAATATCCTGAAATAACCGATACCGCTTGCTGAACGAACCAATTGACAATGCACTAAAACAGAGTGTGTCTGATAGTTTATGTAGTTGTTGGAAAATTAAAATTCATCCCACACCCACACACACACCTTGCGTACTGCCTCAACTTAAAACGACACACGTGGCTTTGGTTGGTAAATAACACTTGGCTGTGGCTGGGGTGGAAAAAAACTGTATGAATTTGATAGCAGAAAATGGGTTTTTGCTTCGCCGAAGCGACCATTTGCAACATTTTAATTACATGCAGAACGTGATGACAGCGATTTCATCAGCGATCATGTTCGATGTTCGTGATGATGATGATGATGCTGATGTGGAGGAGACCGGTGATGAGGATGGATTTTTTTTGTGGCGATTGTGCGTGATTACCAAGCAGATAAAGTAAAGCTGTCGAGCCAACATTTTGAAAGCTTTTCACACCAGCAATTACAGCCCAGTGAAAGCGTTGTACTGTACCAAGTCCATTCAATAATAAATACCATTAGTTTAAAGTTAATGCTTCATAATACTTTGATTTGATTGAGTTCAGTTGAAGCGTTTGATTTAGAGGTTTTGAATCTGCCTAACAACAGCCAATAAAATGCTTCAGAACCATCAAACCATTACAAAACTAATTGGTTAGAAAGCACAAATGTAATCGGTTCGATTTTACGCTCATTTTAAAATGTAAACCTTATTAAAACAAACGAAAATGTTTAACAAAATAAGCATAAAAAATACAAAAAAAAAACAATAAAAAGTTGAGGGGGCTTTAACAACATCATTGCAAGCAGCTTTATCATTACTATGTTAGTGTGGCGAAGGGGAAAAGGGTGACAAAGCATATGTACTACGGGTGTGCTTATTTTCCTACCCATGGACCAACGAAACACATATTATCGAAAAGCTGTACCCGTTTATAACCAAAAAACTAACTCATCTCGAATACGATCGGTGGACGATGTAATAGTCCAACGGAACATCGTTGCCGTATAAATAAGCCCGCACCGCTCTTGTCCAGCCAGAACTGTTTGAACCGTCAAGAGGGAACCATATCCATCCTTAACTCCGTCGCCTCATTTCATGAGCTTCGGTGGTTCCTTCATTCAAACCAAAGTGGTGTTCGTTTCCACGAATCGCTTGAAGATCGTCTGAACGATCCTGGCTTGCGTGCCGCTGATGGTATTACATCGCAAGTGTGATCATCAAATCAGAGAAGGCAAAGGAACGGACGAAAACAAATAGTGCCAATGAAAAACTTAACAGTGGTGTGTAAAAGTGCTGCAACACAAGAAGCGTTGTAACTTTTTGCGTAAAAAAGTGTAGTGATTGTGCCAAAACTCTGCTCATTCAAGTGCAAGTGAACTACAAACACGAACATTAAAGATCATCTTGCAAAAAACAACCCCAGAACCGAAGGCAATTTTGTGTTAAATGTACGCAGAGTACAGTGTCCAAGAACGAGATCATTTATAGCGTGAAGGGAATGAAAAGCACCAAGTGGTGTCCACCGTGGCGAGGAGACCAATATTCGACAGGACCTAATCGAGCAAAAGTTATAACAGTGCTAATGAAAGTGCAAGTAACCAAAGTGGTGCAGTACTCCAAAAACCTTAGACATGGCGATTGAGAAAAAGGTTCATCTGAAAAGCTTCCACAACATAAACATGAAAAATATGTTCAGTCTTCGCTGCAGACTCTTTGAAGTGCTCAAGTGCTCTAGATAAATGCAGGCAGAACATCTACGCCTGGAAACACGACAGATGCGCACGGCACATCCAAATAATAGTGAAACAAAAGCAAAGGAGAAAAGTCAAAGTGATAGTGCTGGAACTGAAATACTTGAGCGTCCAACACGGATTGACACGCGAGAATGGACCGGAGTCCCAACCGATCGACAGCGGCTTAGCAGCAGATGGTGAAACCCGCTAACAACCGCGCCTCTTCAGGAGTGAGAATGAAAGTGTCATCTAAACGTAAATGCCAGCTATTCGGTGTTCTTCTAGTGAAATGTTCTGCTCATTCGTTTTTAAGGAGCATTGCATTCAATTTTTAACAATAATTTAAAACCAAGCGATACTTTGAGTCGTGATAAATCATATTTGATTGTACCAATCTTCTGGATTCTTCTAGACTGTTGGAACAGTTAGGAATAGTTATTGCTCACTATGGGAGCGATAGCGAACTATTTAAATACCGACTATTCGGTACTTTACGACTAAGGCTTTTAAAAGCATTGCTTTCGAGTTACATTTGTGGAAGTAATTTTCAACGATCACTAAATTTTGAAACTGTTATGAAGCAGGTTTCCTGTGTACCGCTCCTCTGCGGTTCTTGCATTTGTTGTTTTGTTTTGGAAATTGTTTAAAAAAATGTAAAATCCATAATTTTTGAATATTACGGTAGAAGAAACGTGAATGAATAATTAAACTATCGATCAATCGGCATCGTTCAACGAAGGATCCTGTATGATTCAGATCATCTTTGAAAAAACCACTTGAATTCTTGAATTTACTGATAACGTCGTAGTGAGAGCTTCTTAGCAATTTTTGCATCTAGTAGGGTTAGAGATGAACCTGGATCTAAAAAGGCATACGTTTTAACGGAATTTTGATTGTTTATCAGTGTTACTGGCAACAATTGCTAATGTGTTGAAGACGCGTTTTGTAATTCATGATGGTTATTAACGCCTTCTTCTCTAAAACATCACAACACAACGCAAGCAAAATTGAACTTCACTTTCCTACTTATCACTTATTCACGTTGTTAGAACACTGAATAAAAACAAAAAATTTAGACGAATAAGTTCGACACTGGAGTTATAACACTTTTAATTAATTACAACTCCTCCCTGGGAGCCACCATATAAATCTTTTTATTGCCTCCTCTCTAACGTTCGTCTGGACTGATTGATAAGTTTAAAATGTGAACTTATGAGGCTTTTGGATGAGCATAGTTTTATGTAATGTTTTTAAGATATGAATTAGAGTTATTATCGTTGCGTTCGCAACAAGAAAAAGTTTTTCTCTCCTAATCTCAGTGCATTGGATACAGAACCATACATCCGTTGGGTTCATACAACTTTGCCCAAGCGAGATGGAATTGTCAATCGCAATCAGTGCAAGCGATTATATGCCGCACGTCTCCATCCTGTTCCGTACACAGGCGGCAGCGGCCGTTTGGATTTGAAACGAAATATTTCGACACTTTGGACGAATCAAATGATTTCCGAGTTGAAATATTTCGTAAGTTTTAATTGAATAATAATTGGAACGACTCACCTGGATTCAAGTTTGCTTACTTGAATACCTGTTTTGTTGTAATGACTTTCGGTGATTCAGCGGACGCGTTCCCTTGCAAAGATGTTGTTACAGGAGCTTCCTACTTCAGGCGAAATTTGCAGCGGGCTCGTAGTTATTTCGAATGAATCTGCGATGATCTTCGATGCTTGATGAATCAGCGTTGAATTTGCGTTCTCGGTTGGCCGAGTCGTGCGGATTGCAGTTTTGTAGGACCTTTTGTCCTTCCGCTATCTCTTGATGCGGTGTTCGATGCTCGATTTGTATCGTAAATCGGCTTAGATCAGCTAATAGCTGCACTAGCTGTTTTGTTCGGAGTCGTTTTTAACTATTTTCGAGGTAATAGTTATTTGACGATTTACCCTTCGTGGGACTAGTCTCCGATTTGCGTGTGATGTCAGATGGCTTTCTTTCACTTACGCTACGACTGTGGAGCTTCGTAGCGTTTTTCCGTTACGCGTCACTACACTTGCACTTGAAACGCTTCCGGAAACTATTGTTCATAACTACGGAGCCACCATGTAAAACTTCGAGGCGTTCACAAAACCTTTTTTGGCTCGATCGAGACGATTGATCGAGTCTGTTGCCAACGCGCTGGCAGTACCACCTTTTAAAGACGAGGAAAAAAAGAACTTCCGACGCTGACACACCGATCTTTTCCGTTTGAGATCTAAATTGCAAGTGTTTATTAATTTAATTAATTTCTACAATTATAGTTTTTATACTAAAGTCTATAAGTTCTAATGTGGGAACAATATTTTCCTTCCTTTTTACACATTTTTCTCCATATTGTTAACGCTCTTCCTTTTGACGCGCCTACGTCTGATCTGGTTGATGTCAAGTGCTATGGATAGAAATGCGATCCTTTTTTATTGCTTTTCTCGTGGTGAGGACAAATTGGTTGCATTGATTGCGGGCGTAGGGATTTTCCTTTGGGCAGAACTGTACCTAACGCTTGAATCTTCTGGTGCATGTTTAGAATGTATCCCTGCATTCGTTTGTTACGCTTGTTACGAACTATCTGTTGACGCTCTGTTATAATTTTGTTTACTAAGGCATAACATTTAATAGTTTCGTGGGATTTATTGCATATTAAGCATTTTATTGTTGGTGGATTTGGTTTGTTTTGATTTGGTTTTTTATTGTCCTGCCATTTTGGCTTGGATTTATGTTCAAATTTTTGCTCATGTATGTTTAGATGTCCTTTGTTATTCATCGATTGTGCGGCACTCATGAGACTGGCTCTTTTGGCAAAGGGTTTTAACTATTCGCACAATTCATCTAAGGTTTGATTTTCTAAATCTACCTTTCGTGCTATAATATAATCCGTCCTTTTGACTTGGATGTCGTAGGGGAGTTTGGACACTAGACACTAGTCTATGATCGTTTAGATAAGACGGTATTTTCATGAGTTATACCGTGGGCACTAGATTTTCTGATGCATTGGTCAATTCATAAATCATGGTTTTTGAATCCTTTTTGATTCTCTGTAGATTATTTAGGAGTTCAAGATAAACCAAATCATTTCTTCCATATTCCTCTTCCAACCTCGACATAATTTCTTTAACGTTATTGGATTCCATCATTAGCTGTTGAACGTGCTGCAACGCCTTTCCGTTCAAAGCTTGTGTTAAACGGTTTAGATTTTCTAAATCCGTAAAACTGCCCTCTTCGTTTGTTTTATCAAACGTTTGTTTGAGTTTCGTCCATTCTTTTGGATCGCCTCTAAACTTGGGCAACTGCATCAAGGATTGCCTTCTGATAAGGGTTTCCACGTGCGATGGTTCCTTTTTATCATCAACTAATATTCTGATGACGATAAAAATGTCCTTCATCTGATCCTTTTGGCTGATGATAAAATCTTTTATGGAGGTTTCAATGCTTGTTTCTTGTTCCTTGCCCTCCTTGCCCTTGTCGGTTTCCTTTGTCAAGCTTGTAAGACGATTAATTTCGTACTTAATGCTTTGACATTTCGGACATAACCAATATTCTTCTCGTTTAGGCAGTCGTTGTAATTTTACATACGACAAGTGGAACCAACGATCACATTCATTGCATTGCGTCATCGTTGGTTCGCTCGTGTCCACCCCGGTACACAATCGGCATGCGCCGTTCGGATTGGTAACAAATTTTACAGGCATTTTGAATGATGATTTCCTTGCCTTTTGTTAGTTTTAACAAGGAATTGGCCAACCTGGATAAGTTCCTTTATTTCCTTTTGAAGTGATGCAGGGCGACGTTCTCTTTGTCTGGACCTTGGCTACGTTGTGATGAATTATTACACGATCACAACACTTTTTAGCACAATTGTTCAGTAATTTGATAAACAAACACTGCAGGTTCAGATTACGAGTTTTTTTTCGTTTTGAATAAACGAGTTTAACGGACGAGGAGGAAATTGTTCTTTCACAAGAACGGTGAGAAATACGATTTTGACGTTACAATTTAACACCTTTTGTTTAGACTCATTCACTAACTTTTTTGTTCACTTCGATCACTGGAGTAGATATAAAAAATAAAGTTTTGGAGTTTTCTTATTTCTTTACACTACTCCTCTCTGGAACCACCATTATTAATTTCGGATATGAAATTCGCGATGTCGCGGAAAGTTAGTTGATCGGTTCAGAAAAAAAACTCTGTACACAGGTGCACAGTTAGGCGTCAGAATTGTAAGTGTTTATTTAGATTTAAAATGAATTATTTTATACTAGTTTCTTCAGGTTTTATCGTGGGAAGGTTATTTTCTCTTCCTTTTTCGCATATGTTCGTATCGCTAGCCTTTTCCTTTTTGCCACGCCTACGCATTCTCCTAGGAGGTTTTCTGGTTCTGATGTGCTGTTTTATGTCAAGCGATCCTGAAGGAAATGTGATCCCTTTTTTTATTGCTTTCTCTGGTGAGAACAAATTGTTGCATTGATTGCGGGCGTTGTGGTTTTCCCTTTTTGGCGTAACTGTACCTAACACTTGAATTCGGTGGTGCATGTTCCGAATGTATCGCATCATTGACAAATACTTGAACTTATTGCTTTTCGAATTTGTTTATCTGGTTAATGTTATTAACGCATTTACGTTCGAGTGAATTTTAGGTTTAACAATTTTACGCCCGTGAGAAATATGGATGTGGAATTTTCCTACGCTTCGCGGAGTTGGTCTAGCTTGACACACGTGCATGCTGTAATCCTAAGTTAACCGTTATGGTTTTGAAATGAAGTAATTGACTGCTAAAAAATGCAAGTCAAAAAACCCAGATGGCCCTGCTTGAAGGGTTTAGGATTACATTAAGTTTGTCTCCTTGATGGTACGTCTGTTCTGGAGTATGTTTGAACTGTCATATTTTATTCTATTTTATGGTTAGAAAAAAAAATGTGAAAATCTGGATTGTCGCGTTCGCAACACCTAGACTTATGCTGTTTATCGCGCCAATGCACGCGGTCAGGGCACTTGAAAAGGGTAATAAGCGTTTTGAGCGGTTTGCTCATTTTAAATTTAAAAATACAATCGGTTAAGTTTGAAAATGCGATCGTCATGGCGATCGTACGTAAAGAGAAATTTATTTAAATGAAATTCATAATTCTCGGTAAATAAAATCATTTAAATTCGAATTTGAATATCGCCGTTGGCGGTTAAAGATTTTTTTTTAAATGTTCGTTAAAAATGATTAATTAAATTTAAATTGTCGCGTCATCAACACATAGGCAGTTAAAATTAATATTAGCTAATAATCAGTGTACATCAGCTCAAGAGAACATAAAGAAATCTTTATAAATGCCTAAACGATTATCATTAAAAAATTATGTTACCGAACACCTTCGAGAATGTAATTGTATGAAATAAACGTATCACAAAATAGTTCAAGTCATATCAAACGTGTCAATGTATTTCTTTTCCAATTTATTTTAGCGTATCCTTTCTAACCACTCCGTGTTGGTTCTCTTCCTGCAATGTCCGAAAAAAGCCTGTTCTTGCTTTATGCTTGTTTCCGTTTCGGTGCTTTCACTTGATTCGTTTCTACAGGTCCACTTTTGTAGTCTACTACCACTCTATCGTTCATAAGACCTTTCCAAAAGCATACAAATCTACCAAGTTACAATGTACACACAGGACAGCGTAATGAAGGTCGTATAAAGTAACGTACGATCGTTTGATTGTGCTGCTAACGAAATAGAACACAGCAATCTGTATTGAAATTCGTAGTTAACACTAATTGCCAATAGTCTAATCGTGTGCCTCTAAATCAATGCAACTCTGCGATACGATGCCACACGATGTAACATACCAACTTTAGCGTCATTAACTGTTTGCAACCTTAGGTTTTAGACAAGCGCAACCAGCGCTAAACGATGCTAACCAAAAATCCGACAAACTGCACCACACACCTTGGCCTCTTCCCCGTCAAACCACTTCGTTCCTCGTAGGTGTTAGATGGCAAATCGGTGTACTAATCCGACGAACAGCACGTTCGCTTGCCCGCGCATAATTCATCCCATTGCTCCCGTCCGTTGCTGCAGCACATCATAAGCGAATATTAATGAGCTGAGTTTATGGCAATAGCACAACTAGTACGTCTGGCAAATGGGGTTGTGTGTGGGGACTGGAAAGCCAGCCACCAGCCAACCTGTGTGTTCCCCAAATGGTGGTGTGGTGTGCGAAATTGTGTGCTAATAAAATTTTAAACACTCCCCGACGAAATGAATGTAAAATCCGAAAATCTTTGCCACCGTGCCGTGCCTGCCGGCAGACAGGTGATAATTAAAACACGATATAGAAAATCTACATTTCTTCATTATAATCCGTTTTTGGGACGCAGTGGCGCCCAAACACCCCGTCCCTGCAGAGCACTGCGTGCTCAGGTGTGCCTGTGTGGCAGGTTTAGGAAATGCCTCGACCCACCAGCCAAACCCCCTTCGGTGCCGGTTTGCAAAACGATGCAAAATTTGCATTTCACAAAACTTAATCCTCTTCGCACTTTCGCCCAACAGCGTGTGGTGAGGCACATTTGCATCTGCACGCGCGTTTCCGAGCGTCCAAATTGCAACCGGGCAAAATGTCTTATTTTTCCAGCTGTCAGTGAACTCTACCACGGGTAGCAAATGGTTGTACCGCCCCGATCTTCTGGCGATGTCTTCTGTAGCTTGCGTGAAGCTTTCAGTACCGAAGCTTTAGGATAAGCGGCAGTAGCGGAGGCACCAGACAAGTTTGCAGCTCAATTCTCGCTCGGCTCAAGTTCCGCTCACAATTCACCCGTCATGCACCCACAGCGGCACCTTCTTCGCCCAGTCGTCGACCTGGAGCGTACAGATGTTACTATTAAAAGTTTATTAAAAGATGTGAAAACTTTTCATTTATGTATGACGCCATGTGACGTGAGGGTGTAGTTCGTTTCGGGTGGAGAGGGAGAATCGGGTAGAAAATTGCACACTGCACACTCGGCTGCTGTGCAGCTGTGCCCTCGCGAGCGTGAGTGCAGGAAGATTGAGTGTCCGATGGGAGGAAGTGCATATCGAAGAGTTGTGTCTTGCATGAGACGATAGGAGCGTGTGGTAAGTTTTACATGAAGATTTTGTTGACTGGCGTTTTTTCGGGTGTTACTTCAACTGGCGTTACTGACAACTTCAGCGGCAAAGCTTTTAAAGACAGTGGCGTCAAACTCGGTGTTGGCTATGATGGGAACCAAAGAAGGTAACACAAATAAACGATACAATCGTATAATTATTATTAAAATTTAGAAAAAAATCTTAGTTGTACTGTAATTCACCACCGGAGGATTAACCCACACTAAGCCTGTTCTGTTTCTGAGATTGATCTTGAACCCAAACGGGCCCTGGAACTAATCCTGAAACCATATTGGTCCTAATATAGATATTGTTTTAATATCGGCGTAACAACACGCCTGTCAAGTCCCGAATAGACCGTGTCCCCATAAATAGGGCTTGACTATCCTACTATGGTAACAATAAGTCACTGAAAGCCAAGCTCACTACACTAGTGGGTACTAGTGGGCAGGCCTTGACGGCCAGCAGTTGTTGTGCCAAAAAAGAAAAAAAAGAAGAAGATTGATATCGGCACTGGACCTCATCCTTTGCTCATAATATCCCCCAATGTAATGCAATGACTAAACCATATTGGTTCTAAAATAAATGGTGTATTAATATCGGCCCTGGACCTCATCCTTTACTCAATGTACACTGGTCCTAGAAACATTACTGAATCTACATCGTTCCTGAAACTGATCCTGAACCCATATCGTTCATAAAACTTGAGCTTGAAATAACACCGTTCCTGGAACTTATACAAAACGCTCATCAATCTTGGTACGGATCTAGCATCTATACCGGCTTTGTGACTTATCCACAACCTAGAACTGATTAGGTTCTGAATTATTATGACCTCATACTTGTCCTGGAGATAATTTTGAAGTTTTCCTGTTCTTGAACGTATTTAACGTATGAACCTGTCGCGGCCCAGGTACCGAAATAGTATCCACTTTGACCCAGCAATGAACCAAACTGTTTTTAACTATGTCCTTCAGACCCAGCTGAGATCCGTCTGTGTTTTTAGGCAGGTTATGTTGACATTCATGCCGTGTGCTTCTAAATTATTACCCAGCAATGATCTGCGCGTCGACGGCAGCTTCTTATTCTGATGTGAGCGTAGATCGAGTTTCATTGCTCTTGTCTGCTGAAGTTAGCGAATATGGTGCCACTCATGGGCTACTTAGGGGCTGCTGGTGTTGGTAATGTAATTTCTGATGATGTCATTGCTGGTGACGGTGATGACGCTGTTGTAATCAGTGCTGCAAAATGTCATGAGTATCACGAGATTTTCACCAACGAAAACAATGAACATATCCGTGGTAGCTTGATGCTCATTGCTGATTCTCAATAAAAGTGCGGCATGACATGCCGAACGCGACATGCGAATTCTTGAGTCCAACGCGATACTCTGACTGACAAGCTTAGCTTAATGCCGGCGCAAGCATAATCATGATTTTTTTTTCTGGCTGTGAACAGTGCTGAAAAAGTCATGACATAGTGACTGACCGCAAACGATGGTCGCAAACATGTCATGAGCATGTATTAGTCACACCAACCGTTCTGAGTATCAGCACTGATTATCACAATTGAGTACGTGACGCTGATGTGGATTTTGTTCCAGTCAGATTTTTTTTATGACATTGACAGTGACATTTTGCAGCACTGGTTGTAATGCCACATCAACGAATGCGTCGGCTTTGGTTATCGACTATCGGGAATCGTTCTCTACAATGCAGCTGCAAGACAGTAACGATGTGACGCACCGCTTCCTGGATACAAAACAACCAACGGCAACAACCTCCATTCGAAGTTTCCTTCTATTACAGAACCGTGAATCCCGTGCTTTACCGGTGGCTCCACAACTTCACAATCCTTGAACAGTGGAAGAGCCCACTGGAATGGAGTACATTCATCAACAGTGTAGAGCTCGTTGCAAAATTCATCACATAAATAAATATAATGATGTTTGGTATGTTTATTTATGAATACTAGCTTTACTTCAGAAGAAAGAACAAAAAATAAATATTGTAAAACTAATATTTAAAAATAAGATATCCGAATGTATTCTGTGTTTGACAAGCCTGGTTTACCGAACCAACTCCATGGAATGCAGAAGAATAATAACAAAAAAGGAACAGTATCCAATGAAGCTTACACGCAGCATAAGGGCCTTTTGTTGTGTGTAACAGCGCGCTAAGCGCTTTAAAAAGCGCCATTAAATCCTTCCCCACAGAAGATACAGCTAGCTTTAAACCGGAGCAATCATAATATGCATCTTCCTCCGTTGAACGCTACATTTACTGGTTGAGCAGATATTAAAATCTCATCGCCCGCTTCCGGGATGGGTGAAAAATTGAGCCAGACTCAACGCTTCAACCCTTCGCTCAAAAGGATCTTCCTTGCGCTGAACAGAATCTTATCCACATTCCATCCACAACCGGAGCTGGAAGTTCTTGAAGTTTACTTTCGGCGTTGAAACGACGCCGGAGGACGGGCGTACGTTTCTATTTAAAAGTTTCCATTCATCGTTGCAACACTTGCATCGTTTCATCGGATGCCGGATGGATGCTATTTGCCAGACGAATCATGCCAAGTGGGGAGGGGTTTTTTTTTTTAGTTGCCCAACCTCGCTGACAGGAGCGAATGCTACGCGCGTATCCGTCAATGGAAACCGTCGCTGAAGGCCAGCTCGTCTCGCATTATTGGCGAGAAACTATTGCATCAGACAAGAGAAAGTTTTCCTGCCACTCGGGCCTCCCCACGAAACCTTTGCTGGAAGAACGTAATCATAATTCCTCTCTCTTTTTCTTGGTGTATGGTGTATGGACGTGTCCGTGTGGGTGCGTTCTCCGGAAAACTAACTTATAGGAAAAAAAAGATCACGATATGGGTTAGAAGCGATGTGGTTCGCAGGAATGAAGAATATTATTTTTATCCATTTTATACGACGCTAGAGGAGCGTCTTTCCATGGGTTTCAGCAACGAGGGAGATGGAATGCAGCCTCTTCCGCAGCGAGGCAGGAAGCTGCAAAGATTGTTTGATTGTTTTATGGAACGAATCAATTTCAAAATTCCGTTATTGGAAAATCAAGCATGTTGATCTGCAGCGGCGAATAACATGCAGAACGGCATAAGGTTTAAGGGGGGACCAGAGCTTTGCGAACCAGGGAAATCTATCACATTTTATGAGTAATTGAGTTTTGAGTGTTATCTTTTCAAGTTGTAAAGTTTTGGCTGGAGAAGTTGATTTATTGCTCTTTTCGTTTTATTCGATGTAAAATTTAATGATTAGAGATTGTGATAAAAACATGTTTATGTCCAATAATTTCTAAATGTTGGGTTTTACAACCAATTTCTCTTTAGAGCATACAATGAGTAGCTATATGTAATTGATTTATTTACTATTTTTATTTAAACAATTGCACATACCGGCCTCCTTCGCTTTACAGACTGTTCAAATAGACTGCAAGAAGTAATTAGTTTAAATAATTTACCCACTCCTAAAATTCGTACCTTTTTCCCATTACTCCACACATAGATTGCCGTACAAAAATGTCAAAATATCAAACAATACACCTAACGACTCGATGATTGATGCAACACACAAATAAACAACAGGTGAAAGAGACCTTCCCAACCAATGGAGAGGAAAATGTCAACATAATTGAGCCGCCCCTTTCTATCGCACCCGTGACCCCGTCTACCGACACTCGCTGCACGTCTTGGCGTACGCGTAGCTAGCCGGGTTGACCGGTGGCTGCACAACACCACCACCACCACCAGCATGCTGAATACCACCGTCAAGGTACGGTACCATGATCGGCACGTACACTAGCAGCGGCACCGGCTGCTGGATGTTGAGCAGCTCCAGCACCCGCTCGCACGTCTCGTTTGCCGCGGCACGGGTGCGATCGGTTTCGACCAGCGCGCGCAGGGCATTGCTCACCTTCAGGACCATCTCGTTGAGTGTTTGCATCTGTGCGAGCAGATCGGCCGTGTTGCGGCCACTGTCGTCGCAGTTACGATTGATCGGGAACACGAACCCGTTGAACTGGGCAGTGGTGGAGCCGGGATATTTGGGACGCGGACCGGACGAATCGGACCTGCAGTTGGGTTGGGGAGGAATGTTCCCAGGGAGGGGAGTGGGTTGTTCTGGCACACGAATAATGGGAGAACGGGGTGTTGAAGTTATGGGAAGATAAGTCGTACGGGGAGGAATGTTAACGGGATCGATTTGTTTAGGAGCAGGAGTAGGCTCATGGGGAGCGGTGACATTCTGAACCGAAGGAGTGTTTGGAGTGGTTGAGGCAATGGAAACTGACTGGACCGTGGTCGATCGTAGAAGATCACCACTGGGAAGATCTTTAATTTCTTCCGATCCTTTACCATGATCACTTGTTTCTTTTTCACCATTTCCTGAAGGAGTGTTCGTAGTCGCCGAGCTCAAAGTTCCTCCAGAAATTGAGAGGTTCGATTGAGTGGATTTTTCTACAATAGGTACAGTTGGCACTTTACCAACACCCGAAGAACTTCCACCCTTATTGTTGTTGTCATCTTGATGATATCCATTAGATGATCCCGCACTGCCACTTCCTGCCGGCCGCTGAGATGTTCCGAGCGAACTAGCTCCATTTGGACCGTTGGAAAAGACCCCATTTGCTCCTCCATTTACCGGCGGCAGTACTGGGGCAGCCGTGGTCGGTGGTGGCGTAATGCTTACGATCTCATCCAACCGCCGACAGGTGGAGGGAAGGTAAAGATCGTTCCATGCGACGACCTTCTCGTCTAGCTTTCGGCCCTGAAGATCAGCATCCAGCTTATTGCTGCAAGCAGAAGAGGAGCAGCCCTGTTTAGATAGTCGGCAAATTGTCGGCCGTCCACATGAGTCACGCCAACTTACACGCTGTTGGCGACGCGGTCGGTAAACACTTTCGTTGGCTGGTCCGGTGCCAGCAACCGGTAGCCGAGCCGATCGGCAATGTAGTACACGAGATGCTTTTCGCCGACGGGATCGATATAACCGTAGCAACCGTACGTTACGTCATCCGGACCCTTGACCTTATGCTGAAATTGGCTGTTGGTGCGCTCCACCTGATACCCGTAATTGAACTCATCTGGTCGAGGGAGGTGGAGGAAAAGGAAAAGATCACGATCAAAGCCGCGGTGCAAAAGCACAATTAGGAGAGTGTTTGTTTTGCTCGTTCGATGTTTGAGTAGTTACTTTTGCCAAAGCTCTGCTCATGGTACACTTCGGCGTCCTTCTGTTTCAGCTCAATGTTGAACGCATCGTCGGTGGCCGACACAGCGACTGACACTGCAAAAAGCTTTACGAGCAAAAACAGATATTGGCACGATCACATGCGTTGCGTTGTTAATAGATTCGATCTCCTTATCTTTATGTGGGAACACCCCGTCCCAAGGGAACGTTTCACTCACAATGCTTAAACTCACTGGCCGCATCTTGCCGGGGGCACATTAACACCTTCGATTGACCGTGAAAACACACACTCGGCGTGGACCTTAAGCGGCTCGATTGCCTAACGCGTGGCACACTGGATGAAGCACTCTCCCCCTTTTGTCTATTAACACCGTGCCGAAGATGACGCGTCGCGCCTCACGTAGAAAGCAAATCAAACGCGTAAAGAGTGAGAGTACTCGCGCGCCACAGGCTAGTGAAGGTCAGGAACCTGTCGCGGGGCCGGTTCGTAAGATTCGGTGGTGCACCGTTTGACGGTTGCGTATGTACTGGGATGCATAGCTTGGCTTGACGGTGAATTTAAAGCCTTCCCGACCGTTGGCGTCGTGTACGGGGATAGATTTTGAGTCAATATTTACCAAATTTTTTGGCATATTTGTGTCCCTTCCTAGCATATGGCCGTTTTGCTTGGCAGTGGTTTATTTGGACGAGGATTGGGGGATTTACTTGGAAAGGTAAATCATCTTGTGTCATCAGCATTCTTGTGCCCGCGTATGGATTGATCTAATTCCTGAACCGGATCTCGGGGATCTGGTCTGATGCGCTTCAATGTTTTGACGAGGTTTTTGATAAACACATGGCCACGTAAGATGCCGCGCCTGTCTGAAGGTCGACCACGCAAGAATGTCGTCCGTTTGTATTGGCGGTTTGTTGATTTTGCAATTTGACTGTTTCATTTGTTGCGACTCAATTCCTGTGGACGTTGCTGGTTATAGCGATTTCGGTATATTGAAGAGCGCGGTGCGGGTGTACAAAATTGAATTGAAAGGAATTACACAATAGTTTTATTTAGGTTGATCATACAAAATTCATACGGCTTTGAAAAACAAAAGCAACAAACATAGTGTCAACTTGTTGTAAATATTTTTCAAACACAAGGAAAAAAAGTCTCAGCCTTTTCAGTTAAGAAGGATAAGTAGTCAACCTTCAAGTTAAATAAATATGTTAAACATTATACACAGCTTCTTCACAGTTAGGTTCCCACGGTTAAACGTCTTATTGTGAGGGAAACATCATTGTACTATAATCTAATTTCGAAACCAGTTCCTTCTCAAACATTTCCGTACAGGAGCACATGATTCAGGTTTTCCAGGGGTTCTCATAGTTGTCGGACACTTCCTTGACTCTTTCATATTGGAAGTGAACTTCATATGTTGGAAATTGGACTCTATGGCACCCTTTTTGAACACGCTCTTTGGAAATTCTTATTAGATTTATTCAACAAGGGTGCTATAGAGTCCAATTCCCATTACATTAAGCCCATTTCACTGTAAGAAAGAGTCAATAAAGTGTCCCATAAAGTGTAACGAACGGTTAGTACTACGTGATGAGTCCAACTCGATTCTTGTCTTGCGCTTTACACTTTAGGCTTTGTATGAAGGATTTTACACTGTCGCTGAGAAAAGGACACCAACATTTACTGGTGTTGTTATCTTTTTGAGAGACATAGAGCCTTTAATGTACATTTTATAAGGACGTACGATTGAACATCAAGCACAGTATGAGTTTCAATGGTAAACCTGTGATACTTGCCAAACGAATTAGCTTACCCGAAAAATGTACTTAATTCTAAATCATACATCTTATTTATTTTTATTTACATTAACATCATTATTACCGCTAAAGGCGATTTTCTATCGAAACCATTCATGATAAAACCTATTCAAAAGGAATCTATGTCGAGTTAAATTGAAGCAAAAGTGACTAGCTCTTGTTTAAAGTATTTTCTGATACATAGCTGAACTCGCTCAAGAGCATCGTAAATTCCTTTGTAAATTCAACATTTTACCCAAGTACTTCCTAGCTCTCGAATAAAATTATGAACTCTTTGCCCACTTTCACGACTTGCAACAATGCTTCAAATTTGATTACAAACTCCGATGTCTCCGTAGGTGTAGCCATGTACACGTGCAGGTAAGTTGATGTAATCCCTTCCCCAAACATGCTAAGCGAACATCGTCCTGCGCTCGTTACTATGACGTTTACTCTGCGGCAAGCGACCCAATCCGGATGTGTCATAAATTCCGCTTCGTTCATTCTTGCCGATGATGTTCACTCCCGGTGAAGCAATGTTGGCGATTGACGCCACTGCTAGCAGTAGAAGTTCTCTTCAATCCCCCTTTGTAGAGACCTTGATTATGGATCAATTGATATTGGGCTCGCTGGCTTTTGCTGCTCGCTTTTCGCACACATTGTGCAAGTTTGGCAAGCGTACGCGGTGATAGATCCTGGCAGAACTCAACATCAAACGTTCGGCCATTGCAGGTGAGGAGAACTCATAAAGCTGTTTATATCCTACCGCAGCGCGAGCGCGATGCTCTCAGGAGCGCACAAAAAGTGCTGACCGTTACGGGTCGGTACGTACCCTGCATACGTTGAACCATGCCAGGCAAGTGAGCGTTAAAAGTTGAAGTAATGCTTTTCAACATCCCATCGGGTGGGGATGTTCGGGAACATTGTGCAACGTCAGCTAGAAGCATCCATCCGTTCCGATGCATCGATTGCGTTGTGTTGCATTTTTGAAACAATGAAGTCTAGCATGCCACCAGCAGCGAGCGAGGTAGACGGGCAGCAAGAATGTGTCTGCATTGTTTATAGTTTTAACAAATATTCCGCTTCCACGCTAGTTTCCTGTGCTGCCGCTCGGTTAGCATACACGGGAGAAGACCAACGATGGACTTTGGCTCGCTGTGCTCGATGGCGTATAACAATTTTATCATTCCGCATTAAAAGCACTTACCGGAGCTCACTTAACCACCGCCGGTCGATGCACGAGCTGCGGCGTGGAAAATCATTTCATAAAAGCATAAAGCTAGAACTACGTTGGTTAGGAGCAGCAAACACAATGCACAACAATGTAAACTTAAGCAGAGAGTGGATTTTGTTGACACTGGGTGTATCGTTGCGTGGTTGCGTTGGAAACTTTTGATGGATGTTCTTGTTTCCCGTTTACCGATGGCCTAACAAACATAGGCATTAATTGATCAACAGTTCTATATCTTGATTAGACGATAATCATCAGCAGCACCATTAGTCGATAACGATTAATATTTCACATAGAAACTAAAGTTTATATAAACGGCATGTGGGAATTTATTGCGCGGAAATTTAGATACTCGTCCGTAGTTGAAAAACATCCCGTAAGCAAAGCGTCATACTGTTTACGTTTTAAAGATGCAAGCTCGAAATTATATCATACTTGCATGAATATCATTTAATGTAGCTCTAGTTTATAATCTATAAGTCACTGAAAGCTAAGCCCACAAATACTGGTACTGGCCTTGACCTTCTTCAACAGAATTTTATCCATTCTTTCTACCAATATTGCAAAAAATGTCACTAATGGTTTGATGAACAACGATTGGTATATAATGAAATGGGAAGCCTTTCTCAGCATGTGTGTTCAGCGTTGTTTCATTTCTGGTGGTCTCAAAATGTAAGACAAAGCCATTCAAGAAACCTTGAAGCCTTCCAGCATGAAAACCTTCTTTATTTTGGTAAGCGTTGTGTTCATAATCGTGAAGTTGGATGGATTGGATTGTAATTACCTTAACGGTTTTGTAGTTTGTCTTATCGTTGGCGGGTTGTACTGGGGCATCCCAGATCACCCTACAAGGCGGAAATTTCACTTCGTACGAAAACATGGACAATGATGAAAGTAAGTACAGCTACCCAAACTGCATTTGGGAACATTTTCATACATCTGATCGCCTTACTATGTTCTTTTCCAGGACATTTAGCTACGGCCTTATAATCAGAAAAGAAAACGATCAGTACCAGCAAAAGCTCAACAACATCAACGAATGTTGGCGTCCTTTTCTCAGCGAAAGTGGACAATCCTTCATGCAAAGCCTACAGCGTAATACGCAAGACAAGAAAGGAGAACGACTCATTACTTTGTACTACCCGTTCCGTATTACGTGCTTTACTATGGGAATGTTTGAAAAGGAACTTCAGCAGCTGGTGTCGAAATTAGATCGTAGTTCAATGATGTTTCCCTCACAGTGAGGTCATTTTCGCTTCAGTCGAAAATCTTTCCCGCTCTAGCTTATTAAATATTTATTGTAAATCTTTGCAAAAATGTAATTAATAACATACTTCAACTTAATATCTTGACATTAGTTCCCTTCACCGCTTCTAGCAGCTGTAACATAACAATAGATGTCCATTAACAACGCATTCGTCTAGTTTCAGCATTCCATCACAGGAAACGAACCGTTGTTCTCCGTTATTGATCCATATTTTCCCTGCCCAGCCAACAGCTTTGCGTTAAGCATCGGTCGGCTTCCTATTGAAGGATTACTTCCCGTTCCCCAGTAATCTGATTCCGGGCGGGCGTATCTAATGGCACTTTCCGTAAGCCGCAACAAAACACAGCCGCACACATATACTGAAACCCTGCCAGAAGCGGCTTGGTTAAGCAAGCGAAGGTGCCTTCCTTGCTGATGTCTCCGGGTGTCATCAAAGGAATTGCAAGTGAAACGCCACATCCTAGCCCTCCCTTTCTCTCTCCACCGTGCCGTAGAGCCCCTGCTGGTAGCCCGGAAAGCGCCAGTACGATCGGAAAATACTTCCGATGGAAAGGAATCCCGAAAACCGCCGGTGGTTTGGTTTGGTGATTTATGAAGATTAAAGAGCCGGGCTAAGCGAGACGGCCGCTACCTATTGCTATTGGGTCGTAATCGATTTCTGTCTCCGATCTCACCTACCAAACGCTCGGAATGAAGTAAAAGAAGTGAAGCGCAGTGGGAAAAGATTTAACTGGCGGTACCGACAGAGCGCAAATCATTCAAGACGTCCGGGGGCATCGTCCAAGGAATCGTTTAGCTTCGCCCAGCATCGGTAGCCGCGGTACTTAGTGCTTGGCGCTTGGTTGGTGTCCCCGTACCCAGTATCGAAGTGCATGGTTCGAGTCGAGAGTCAGTGTGTGTGTGGCCGGGGGTCCATTATTGGCATCGCGCGTTGCCAGCGTGTGGGAGAGGATTTAAATTCAGCCTCACCAGACTCTAACCACCAATATCCATTTACCTTCAGTCCAGGGACAGCAGGGTCAACGAAGGAGGAGTCTTTGTGGCATTGCCAGCAAGTGGTCGGCGCAGGGCGATACTGAATTACCGGAGATATCTTTACGCGGTCGTTTTTTCCTTTTCATTCCATTCCACGTGGAAAGATAATCTAGCCGGAGCGTAAAAGGTGCGCTCCGGAACGAAGAGTTCACTGCCGTTCGCTCTTTACACTACGCCAAGACAATGTCCCCTCCGGGAGTCACTAAAGGAATGGAAATGAGAAGCACAGCAAACGGATTCGTTTGGCAGGAGGTTGAATTTCTTGCACTGAGGGCTTTTCTTCAATTTTTGCTTCTATTTTTCCTCCCTGTCTCTCTCTCTCCCAGTACACCTCAGTGTCCAGTGGGCATGTTGGGAGGAGATTGTGGTTTCCGGCGAGGATGAATTCTCGAATGTTGCTTGCCGTTTCGGAAGTCTTTAAAGAGGACGAATACTAGAATGGAACAAGTTCCGGAGTTGATGGTACAGTGGATGATGATGATGGTCTTTTACCCCGGCACTTTCTCGGGTGGTTGTATAATCTCTTAACAATTGTTTCCCTTTCATCATGGCGAAATGGTATAAATACAGCTGTAAAAGGTAAACATTTTGTGTACATACTTTGACTCTCTTTGATGCTGTTTTGACCACTATCGAACACTTGGACAACATTCTGAGAGCTTTAAGAAGTAGTAAAATGTGTATTGCTGCTTCTACCAAGCCACAAACGCTCTATCAACATCAAGAACACCAAGCCAACCAACCAAGATAACCGGAAAGGTGGCGCCCCGGCGCAGCACCAGGGATAATGGGCTGCAATAATGTGGAAAATTCGAGCTATCCAACTTTTGAAAGAGAAATAAAATGTGAGTCAAAAGTAGTGGGTGAAATAAAATAGCCGAAGGAATTGTCATATTTGGCCCGGAGGTTTCAGTATTTCATGTCCCGCCGGGAAGGCATGCTTACTCCAGCAGCTAGCAAGGTATGGTCAGAGTTTTTTCTTTCTTTCCTTTACTCTTTGTTCACCCCGAACGGAAGAATGGCGAGGGGAGCAAAGACAAAAGCGATGAAATATCAAACGCAATGATGGCGTGGCCATACATTGCGTTTTCTTGCCGGAAATGTGTGTGTGTGTCTCTGCCGTGTCTAGCAGGATACGATATCAGTAGACGTAGTCGTGAGCGTTCGCTACCTTTCGATGAGGTGCGCCATTCGTGCGTGATAAAAAGTTCCACTTTACGACGGGAAAGCCATTTACGAGGCGACGGGAACGCGAATTAATAAAACATTAGTAGTTTTGCTTCCTGCCACGTTCTTTCTTATTGTCGGTTGTATTTTATGGGAGTGCGTGTCCGCATCTCACCCTTGCTGGCGGGTGGCGTTTGGAAGATTGGAAATGTCCTGGAATTTAGTGTTTTTTCGGAAGAAAGTGTGTTCAAATGCCTAATTTTTGTAGGTCACAGGCTGGAAGAAGGCGAGCGCCGTATTTGGTGTTAAAGTGGCTTTCCGGCCCCCCAAAAACAAGGGAAACTGGTAGTGAAACACCATCAACGATTGCTCTGTTGAACGTTAGGACGGAAATGAATGGCGAATGGTTGTAGTTATGAATAAATCATGCTCAGCGTTGGCGAAGATGTATCGTCGTGCATGGTTATGGAGATGCGCCTCGGGGCTTTATTCAATTTGCGCTTTAAAAGTAATTGATGTTTAATTTAGTAGCAGTTTTGTTTGATTCTTTTGCAAAGGGAGAAGACATATTTTGAATTTGTGATTCTAGTTGAAGTGGATTTAAACGAAGGAAATAATTTTCCTTCAGGAATTTGATCCACTTAAGAGACTTTTTTATGTAGAAATGTGTCTCTTTAAATGACACAGAATTACAAACAATATCATTGCAAGAAGACCTCATGTGCATGAGGTTAACATCAAACAGTCAAACAATTATTAAACGTTGTTAGCTATAAAAGGATTTTTCATATACAGAGGCTTGAAACCCAAAAAATATAAATGAAAGATTTATTGAATGTATCGCCCAACGATCATCAGAAATTATATGTCTAAAATACGAAACACAATTTAGCCAAATTCAGCGTAATATTATTATTATTATTATTATTATTTATTTCATATTGTCAGCCGCCTAGGGTTTCACAATAATATGTCTTACAAACTAAGGAAGAAGGAAGTGTTAAGGATGGGAGGTTGATGATAGAGACAAAGACTCAGAAAGACAAGAGCGAAAACTGGACAAGGGGACGTGGTAGTCGAACAAATCATGAGCTTCGTTAAATGCTGCGCAAGCTCTCAAAAATGGATCTCTCTGACCAAAAACAGAACGGCGGGAGGGGATAAAAATGGGAGGTCTGTCGCGGAGACGACGAGAAGGGACGTAAATAGGAATGGAGCTGAGGAGCGAAGGAGCATCGATATTGGAAGTCAGGAGGCTGGCAATGAAGTAAGACTGCGCGTGTGAATGCCGGGATTTGATTTCCATCAAGCCCAACATACGACAGCGGAGAGAATAAGAGGGCACAGGTGCATTATGTCCGTGCAGAAATCTACGAATAGCGATACGCGTAAACTTCCTCTGCAATATGATGAAAAAAGTGTAATTTTTGCTTGGTTCTAAATCGTCTTCTATTTGGCGTTCAAAATAGGATGTACGATTTTAATGGTTTTTATATGTATAAAGACATTACCCAAACTACAGTTGTAGATCCAGGAGTTGAGCAATCTTGAAAAAATAGTAATTGGTAGCGTATGACAGCCAGTGCTGCAAAATGTCATGAGTATCACGAGATTTTCACCAACGAAAACAATGAACGTATGCGTGGTAGCTTGATGCTCATTGCTGATAGTCAATAAAAGTGCGTCCATGACATGCTGAACACGACATGTGAATTCTTGAGTCCAACGCGATACTCTGACTGACTGAGCTTAGCTTAATGCCGGCGCAAGCATAATCATGATTTTTTTTTCTGGCTGTGAACAGTGCTGCCAAATGTCACTGTTTCAGTCATCAACACTCATGACTGAAACGAAGCTCAAATCAGATCACGTACACAACTAAGATGATCAGTGACGAAACTTAAGCAGTTGGAGTATCAATCACATGCTTCGTGACATTTTGATTAGCTCCCAACTCTTGGTCACTCACTTGGTTACGACATTTTTGTCGGCGATAATCGCGACATTCTTGGAATATACTTTGCGCGTGGGCTCTAGCAACAAAATGAGCATGCTTTCTCCCTCTATCTGTTTTGATTATCTGTCCGGTCAAACAAAGCGAGAAAACAAGCTCATTTTGTTTCTTGGAACCACTCGCACGCACCGCATATCTCCCGTGATCATCGCGATGATCACCGACTGAAAATGTCGCGACCAAGTGATTGACCAAGAGTTGGTTGCACACAATGTCACCAAGCATGCGATGGTCGCACCAATTGTTTGAGGCTCGCCTCTGATCATTACAGTAGAGCTCGTGACGCTGAGAAGATTTTGTTTCAGTCGGAGTTTGTCATGACTCATTGTCATGTCAGTGACATTTTGCAAAACTGATCACAGTTAAAAAAAAGTCGTCAAATAGTGACTGACCAAGCGATGGTCGCACACATGTCATGAGCATGTATTAGCCACACCAACCGTTCTGAGTATCACCACTTATCATCATAATTGAGTACGTGACGCTGATATGGATTTTATTTCAGTCACATTTTTTTAATGACATCGAATGAATGACATTTTAATGAACTATCGAATATGTGATTGAATTGTTCTAGTGAGGCAAGAAATTATTTTTCTATAGGAATGAGCAATGTTGATGAAAATGATGGTATCATTTATGTGAGTCTCAAGTATGATAATGATTTTCGACTTAAAAAACTAAAAAAAGAAAACATTTTCAGCTGCACTGTCGTCGAAATATAGTATGACGTGATGCTAGTGTCAATTATGTACAAAGAAAAGAATGCCGATTTTTTGGAGTTTTTTCTGGAGCAATTTTCTATGATTCATAGTTTGAGTCAGCAGTAAGACAATAACCGGAACGACTTAAAACAGGAGTATACTATTAGAAAAAAACATTGTATTCGCCGAAAAACGGTTTTACGGTTGCTGTAAAATGAAACATCAAGCCATATTCCTTCCTTTAAAATACAAAACAACTTCCTTCCAGAAACCCCGTCTAAAACCATGCAATAACTACTCGTATGCCCCAATCGAGACCTTTCGCCTTGCCAAAATTCCTTTATCAAAACGCCTCCCGCACTGGAACAAAGCGGATGTCGGCTGTATTTCAATCAATTATGATCAAACACTCCCAAAGCGAGCTCATTTGCTGCCTTTCCCTTGTCGCTTGCCTTGTGTACCGGATTCCGTACCTGTTGTAAGATTTCCGTTCGCCGTTTGTCCCACCCAACAGGCCAGTACGTGGCACGGTTGCACGGTGGACTGGGAACTATAGTTGCCCGGCACTCCTCCGGTTAGTTAAGCGTAATTTGTTTCCCGCGAGCACCTCGCCGTCCCCGTACATGAGCTCCTCCAAATGCCTCTCCCCCTTTAGGGTCGAAAACGCAGACCCTCACGAAAAGTCCTTTGTGTTCCGAGGAACATTAAGTATACGGGGGAGGGGAGGCTACAGTTTGTAACAGTTTGCTTTCCACGCGCGCTGCGAACAGTTGTATGAAGATTTATGAATGCACGGCCGTTAATTGTTGTTACTGGCTGGCTGGTTTTGTTGCGGTAAAGCAATAATGTAAAGCGTCGCGCACACCACCGTCGCAGGACGATTTGTTGCGCGTGGCCGCTTGGCGTTGGCCCCGGCTTTCACGCAGCGTCTTGTGACACGCCGGCGTTAATGGAGACGGCGTTCGCCTTAAATGGAGCGAGGTGGGAAGAGAAATTTGACGTAATGGTTGAATGGCTGGCGCTCGGTACAAGTTGCTGACACAAATGTGTGGCCTCCTTTTGCGAATCGTGTCACTGAGCACTGTTTCACCTTTCCCCCGCAACACCCCCTGCTGTGTGGTACGCACACACACACACACACACACACACACACACACACACACACAAAAGGCTTTTCCCGGGGAAGGTTTCTTCAGACGGTGCTCATGGGTGGTATGGTTTTGTCATCGTTCGATATTGATATCGGCTGCCAATTCCAGAGTGGCATCGTTAGTGCGTCGGTTCCACCTCGAGCCAGCTCAAGAGGGAAGTACACTTTACGGTCCTTGCTAAGGAGTGTCTTCGTTGCGACTTATACTGCAGGTATCAGCAAAAGCTGCTATGGTTTGCTTGCTTCGTGGGCTCATTCTCTCTGGTGATTTATGAGCTATTTTAATTATTGATTGCACTCCCAGTATGATGCGCTCGTTTGCTGCCGCTGGGTGTGTCCTGGGGGATAGGCTGATGATAACGACATGCAAATAAGAAATCAAATGCATGTTAAGCCTCCCACAGCCATGGTCTCGTTCGTTCTGGGTAGTTATCGTATCGTAGTATCGAAGTACTTTACCGCTCAACGGTATAATTTGAAATGTTCCACACCTAATATGTTTTGCAGCGTTGAGGACTTTGCATGAAGGTAAATAACTTAAAATGAGGACTTTGAATTTAAATTTGATTAAGAATTCTAAAACATGGATGTTTGGACATTAGGTAAAACAAAAATTACTTCTAATAAAATACATTTTCATAACCTCGATGATTTGCTTTAAGAAAATATGGCCATCTATGGAATTTTCATAAAATAAATACGTAACGTTTTTAATTGAAATAAAGCAAGCTTTATTAATTTAAAAAAAAAGGTTCTTTTCAACACACTACATACTCAAAGATTATCTATTAAAACAAACAAAAATCAATAACAATAAACTTTGGTTTGAGTATTTTTCTGCAGAAGTAATACTAAAATCTCTCTAAGATGGTCGCGTTTAAAGCGGACTATTCCATCACATTTCTGTTTGCTTTACAAACAAGTTCATTTGTTAAATTGGAGGATGAAGATCGCGATATTTGCATAATGTCTTTTTAATATGTTTTTTGTTTGTTGTAAAAAGCTTTAGAAAAAAGAAAATTTAATTTGGTGTTTTGGTTACTAGTTTCAGCAGTCCCTTTATAAAACGTTAATTTACAAGATTGTTTTTATATTCCCAAGTGAATGTTTTATTTTAAAGAATGCAAACCAAACATAAAACATCTCAAAAACATGCATCGAATTGTAATAAACAAGCTGAAAATTCGATGGACAAAGTTTAATGATAAATCTTATACTAACATCTACATTCCAGATTAAATCGCTCTTTGTCTCGATACAAATCACCCATGCTTCTTAATCCATGTCAAACTCACCAGTATTTCTCTCGTTTGACAAAAACCAAACCAAAAATACTCTCAAAACATCTTTAACTGCCGGTCAAAATACACGCCCCAAACCTCATTCCACAGCTCGTAATATTGGTCTCGTGTCCATAAAACCATCCCCTCCTATCACTCTTGCAACGCAACCGTCACCGTCACTACCTTGCATCATAAAAGCTGTCCATTTTGCTGCATTTATTACATCCCTGGAGACGCGTCCGTCATCGCAAGCTCCCTGCGCTCCCTAGTGTTCCATCACAATCCATTAGGTGTATGCTAGCTCGCGTTGGATGGATCACACATTTACTGCTCGTAGTCGGGCCGTCTACATCACCAGCATCGTCTGTCTGTATCATAATCGGTGTACACAGTTAAGATTGTAGTATCCGAACCATTCAGCGTCTTCACGAACATCAACCCAAACCAATTGGCGCGAGCAGCAAATAATATCGTCTCAATGGAAAACGATAAAATTCATATTGGTTCTTAAGGCTGTAAGGGCCAAATAAATACACACGCACACAAAAAACTGTCTTACGACCTGTGAAGTACCAGTGTCCGTGGTGACTTTATTTTCCACAATAGCCTTTGTTTGTCCCGATGTTTATTATGACGCTGTCTCGTGCCTCTAAACAGTCGGCCGTCTCTCGTTAAAAGTTGTGGCAGTAAATTATTAGAATGACCTACATAACGATCTGCGGGAATAGTCTCCCACAGGATATTATGACAGTTTTATGTTGGCGGCGTGGGGGAGAGTGAAAAATGGTGCTATTTCCTGATCCTGTTAATGGATGCTACTAGGGGCAGTTATTACCCTTTATGCCGGCTGCTGGCAAGGAGTGTTTAAACTTTGGGGGTTTCAATCAAAAATGAGCTTTCAATTTCGTATTAGCACTGTAATGAAATATTGAAATGGTGCAGATTTGCATGCATGTATATCCTGGAATTATAATGTGAATTGTGACAAATTGCACCAGGCATCGGCACTAGCGTCGAGAAACAATAGACAGCGCTACTAGCGTAGCTCGTTGATCTTCCAAAATTGACGAATTCATTGTTTGCTCAAGCACAATGCAAAAGCTGACACAAGGTAAATACACACGCAGATACAGCGCTTCAGAACCCGCATCGCACGAAATGCAACGCTACGGCGTGCCTGGAGCCGGTGTATTGTTCTTCGCTGCATCTGCATGCCAACGGCAAGATGAAGTTGCCATTGTCGGTGCGAAAGATGATGCTGACGAGCAATGGAGCTCGTGGACGTTGGGCACCTCGGTGTACGTGTGTGGTGTACGGGGGAGCTGCCCGTGTAAACATAGAAACACTTTGACAAACACGTCTTAACCGGAAGCGCAGGGAAGACCAACCCTTTACCCGTCATCTTAGATCGTGCTGATTCGTTCGCATTGTCGTTCGTAGCAGTGGCAGTATAGATGGCTAGGCAGAAGCTAATCGTGTTGTTGATGTCTTATCATTATTTTATGTTCTGTTTACATTCCATTCCAGGTTTCGGGTGGGACGGAAAACGAATGCAGCGGGAGGTGGGCCTGAGGTCTGATTCGGATGGTATTATGATGAAGGTTTCGAGAACATCTTGTAAGCACCGTTTGAAGAATGCGAGCTGAGCAAGAGCGTAAGGAATCTTTCGTTGAGAAACGAAATGAAGAGTTTAGCTAAGGTGAACAAGGATACTAGTGAATTAGTTTACTGTAACCGGAGAACTTTTAGACTGGCAATGGACATGTTTATGATGTTCATTCCGTCTATTATTGAAGGGAAACGAATACATTCATCATAACATGCTTTCAGCATTCGACACAGCTTGAGGTGTCATGATGAGCATTTCAGTAAACAAATGGTTCAGTAGGTGAGATCATTACCTTAAACATCTTCATTCTATTCATTCTATCGTAGTCGTTAAGTAGTGTTGTATTGTATTGTATTGTATTAAACTATTGTAATTTGGTAGGTATTTCTGAGGACTTAATACATCAAGAAACATATTTCAAGGAGTTCAATGACCTCTCCTATTTCCTTACCCTACATCTGGTTACAGTCCCGTTATGCACCAAGCATCAAGCATGCTATGGGAAAACCAATAAAGGGGCTCTTTCCGTTGTAAGTTCGTAGGCTGAAATTTCAGCCTCTCAGCTGTTTGCATTTTATAGCAGTTTTCGAGCAGCTATCTAAGTGACTATAATGTACAGGTGGGCTTATCCCAAGGTGTATGAATAAAGAAGGCTGATTTTTATCGCTTCTGTTTCTGAATGAATACTTTAAAAGTGTTTTGAGTATTCGTCAAGCCTCCAGAAAGCTCGTTGGAGCAAAAGTTTCCACTCGTTCTGTCAAAAAGTGATATTCAATTTTGGTTTTAAAAACAACATTCCACCACCTGATCTCTTTAATGCAACTTTTTGGTAAATGTAAACAACACCTTGTTTTCGAGCAGGTACTCGAATCTAATTCTAGCTTTGAGGTTAGAATAATCTAGACTGAAAATTGCAGGCTAGTTTTATGTGTGGTTTTGTATGGAGTGTTTACAGGATTTCAGCCTCCAACTGTCAAACTCTATACAAAAAACTGATTAGAATTGTGAAGGGCCCCAAAACTACATATAGTATAACTAACGTTAGCTACAAGAGGTTCGGAGAGCCGGAGAGCATGGAAACAGACGACCCAGCCCGTAAAGTCTTTTTAGGCCGTCCACAAGGATAGAGGAGGCAAGTTAGGCCCAAACTGAGGTGGCAAGATGGCGTGGAGGCGTCCACCATTAAGGCCGGAACAACGGACTGTCAGACGAAGGCGCGAGACCGTGAGTGGTTTCGGACACTGTTATGTAGCGTTACGAGGTAACGTTTCTCGCATGTCTCAACATTCACCAATCGCTCAACTCGTGGGCATCAATCTTGATCCCCGAAGACGAACCCGTTCGAGAACGAAGGACGAAGGCAGATGAGACCTCGGTTCGAGGGATAGAAATGAAGAGTACGAATTCTCTTCAATCCCAACCATCGAACGAGTAAGTTCTAAGTATTACCATTTCCGAAAATCCGCCCATCGTTCTTCTCCCAAATAAGTAAGTAACAAGCAGACTAAAGTCGTCTGTGATACGAACTTTTACTGGGTACTCAGATTTTCCCAAAATCCCAACAATACAGTTCGTGAACTGATCTGAAAAGAACTAATCATGGAAATATCGTTATCCGAACATTGATTCAAACCTGCCCACGATAAGGAAATATTTTTTGTCCAGTTTGTGACCAAATTCAAAATTTATCCCAATTCCAGGAATTGATTACCTTTGTTACTAAGTTTGTTCAGGAATAAATACATTTCTTGAATTTATCCCCATAGCTTACTATTAAGACGGCGTTTAGCTACTCAACGAAAATATTTTCTAACCACGTACAAAATAAAACACAATTTCATACAAAATATCATGACATTGATTGAGAAGAATTTGTATTTTACAAACAAATTGTATGAAATTTTAAGCACACTGAATTTTCAAACAATTTTTTCACTTGTCGCACCGGTATGAAATCTGTTAAAAACACAATTTATCAAAATTGTTCATAAAACACCGGCCACTAACAAAAGATTTACTAAGAAAGTCCCATAACAGTCAACATAAAACGTTGAACTAACTCATTATCATTTAAAGTACATCATCAACTGCCTGTATGCCCTTTAACATACCCCCCCTTACATAAACCGCACTAAGTAAAACCAGTCCCCCGTAGCGATTTGTGCTCAAACCTCCAGGCCACATTTCAATTGGTCAGTTGGCACCGAGCTCCCCCGCCATGTGTGGTCGAAAAATGTATCATCACTCTTCCCTTAAATCAGTGTAAAATGGCAAACGGAAATCTCCGGCGGGAAATGGAAACAATATTTCTCCTCGTGCGAGCAGACCGGCAGGGGTAATATTCCAGCCCTCCAAGCTGGCCGGTTTCGCTAAGATACCATCCCAACCGGATCGGACGCTTCGAGGCGACGAAGAATCACCATCCGAATTCGAAAATTGGGTGTTGTATCGTTCTGGAAGTGCATGGCGGAATTTACGCTGCAGCATTATGTTACACATCGTCGTCGTCGTCGTCGTCGTCGTTGGACGACGCATACGTTGGAAATGGTGCTTGATCAGCAACGGGGACCATCGCACCAACCCAAAGCTCTTCCCATCCGGAAGTGGCTACAAAACGAGACAAAGATGGATGCGCCCGAATCTTCATTATGACCGTGCTCCGTACCGTGCTCGTGCTGCTGCTGCGTGCAAAGGAATCGCGCGGTTTCGTGCGGCGATTGCGAAGCGCACAATAAACAAATGCACCGAAGTTCCCGTGGTACAATTGTTTTTCCTTCCTGTCCCCCCCCGGGCAAGCGGTGGCAAGAATGTGTTCCGCCGCCGTTGCAATGCGCTCGAGGAAAGCAAACGAAATGGAGCAATTTATCTGCCTCTGCGCTAAATATCAGCGGAGTGGATCAACACAGCAGCAGCGGCGTAGCGAGCTGGCGGTACCGAACCGAACGGGCACTTAGTGCGATGGATGTTTGTGCACACGAATTGTTTTCACTATTGTTCCGGTTGCAGCGGGCATGTAGCCGAACATGCTGGAAACATTCGCTTACACATGCAGCGGTGCAACGGTTTGCCGCGAGAAATTTGGAGCAAACGATCAAAGAAGTAAATTTATTTAAATTGCCTTCACGTGTTGGCGTCACGTTGCGTGTGATGGGGTACGAGGACGATGTGCCCGTGATGTGTGCTGTAGAAAGGATTTAGCGCGGGGGTTTTACACGGTACAAGCAGTAATCAAGCCTTCGTTCAAAGTGTACTGATACAGAGATCCTTTCTCATCGTGGATGTTTGATTTGTTTGAATCCAGCGAGAACGAAGAATCATGTAGCAGTTTTGTGAGTGCGTCTAAATGAGTGTAATGGATGATTTTGACAAGTTTTATATGAAAACCATCGTTGCCACTAAATTTAGGATCTAACCCACTTATTATTTGATGCACTTATGGCTTTAATGCACCAATTTTGACATTGAGTCACATTATTTGCCTCAAAAGAATATATTTTAGACTGAAAGGTCAATCGCTTTATCTACAAAATGAAAGGAAATTTCTGAGATCACTCACTTATTCAAAATGATTAAATGTTTGTCACGTTATGCCAATAAATAATCTAATTGGAAGAATTAAAAATATTAACATTGTGACATTAGTTGTGGAAAAACAGCATGTAATTAGCATGGGCGTAATAATGTTCTTGTAAATTTATTTAATTTCATTCTTTGTTTTTCACAAAAAATATTCAAATTATCCGGTTTTTGTAGTCTTAATGTATTGTTAAATTACAATTGTAACACACCTGCTCAAATAGGTTGTAAAATTAACATGATTCCAACAAGAATGAAAAATGGTTGAGGTATAGACAAAAATAGGTGCTTAAGAGTCAAAAATGCGTGCCTTAAAGCGTTAAAATTTGACGGCAACGATTGTAAGAAACATTTGAAATTTCAAGTTCGAAATACAGTTGCAAACATTATTTTTACAGTTGATTTTGGTATAATAATATAATTATATATATAATTATATAATTATATTTCAAATGCAAAATATACCCACACACAGCTAATGCGGTATTTCGCAATGAACACGCTGAAGTAAAACGCTCGCAGCACTTCCTTCCCAACTTGTTTGCACATTTGCTTGTGTTATGTTTCCAATTTCTGGTGGAAAAAAGTTTGCCCACTTCTGCTTAAGTAGCATCCCGTGTAATGCTTATCGATAGTCGCCCGGGCACACAGTAAGCCTGTGGGTGATTTGATCCACCACCATCGCCGCTTCTTGTAAGGATGCTCTTGAGAAAGTGTTGCCCCTGCGAGTATCTAAAAGAACCATCAAAGAAACAGCGAATGAAGTAAAACTGAAGAAAGCAAAAAAAAAAGCCCCCCACAAGGAAATGCAAAACCACGCTCGGAAGAAAACGGAAATCTGTTAAGCAGTGTGAGCAGTGAATGGGGCAAAATTATTGCCCCAAGTTGCCCCCGGGGACCGTTGGGGGTCGATGAAAAACTTTCAATTAATGTTCGCCCTTTGGCAATATTTCATACAGCAAGAATAGGAGAAACATATCCACCACGACAAAGCTGGGGCGGTAAAAACTGGAGCAAAATATTGAGCGCGAGGATGTGTATTTTGAAGGCATTGGGGATATAGCTTTAAAAAGCTTACGGACACCGAAAAACTCCGACCTTGGAGATGAAGAAAGAATGATGCACGGATGGCAGCAGTAGAGGAAACTTGATGAAAGTATAGAACAAGATAAACGTCGAAGCGGTTGGAGTTTTTTTTTGTGTATGTGAAGCGGAGAGGGAAAAAATGATAGAAAACTTTTCCGCCGGTTTAGCAGGAGCTTTTGAAGATTGGTAATATTTTCGCCTGAGCTCAAGTTGAAATAAAAATAATTTAAAACACATTTTTATTATTGAAAACTGTTTCATTTCAACAATAAATGAACGATATGTCCAACTGCAATAGGCTTTAAATTCCAAAAATAAAATCGCCCATGGTGTGAAGTGTCACACGCACGACAAACAAGGCGTCCAAATAGCGTGATCTGGATTAACCAGTGGCAAAAAGACAGCCGAGCAGAAGATTATCTGCACCCAAAGCCAGTCAAGCCATGTTGACAACGTTATAATTTGTTCGAGCGTTTTTCTTCGTTTGCAGTTGTTTGGCTTTCATTTCGCGCCGTTGGACATTCGGTTCCGATTTCGATTCGGCATTCGGCCATTTTCATCGCCAGCACACAGCATACCGTAATGCCTGAACCAAACGTTGAATCGGATGCGCACCAAAACGAAAAAAGCGTCATTTCAGTGAACAGAAAACACTATCATAAATCGTCAAATAAAAATAGCCTTCAACAACAATAAAAGTCGGGTGCATTTGCATTCGCGGCTACGCGACGTTTCCCCTGGAAGCTGCACGCAACCATTGCACGCGTGTTCGAAAGGGTACCGAAAATTGCAGCAACGAAAACAGATATTCAAATGGGGATGTGTGGGTTTTTTTTTGTTTTATTATAGCCGTACTGGCTTGTGTTGTGTTGCTGCGACCATACTGTTTTCGGTGTTATTTTACTTTGTTCATCTTTGTTGTTTTTGCTCAATGTTTTTTGATACACGCTTTCGACGCTTGCAAAGTGATGTAAAAAGCCGGTGAGCAGAGTTTGAACAAAAGGGGTTTGGGGCCAAAAAAGGATCCGAAACTCAAACAACGAGAAAATTTTACTCGATCGGCCGTACAAGTGGGAGCTGAATGAATGAAAAGCATTAAACAAAAATACATAAACTAGTATGGGATAACATGGCAAAATGGGCACTCTTAATTTCATCATTATTTTAGATGAAAGATTCATTGCAAGATTAAAAATATATTCATGTTCATTTATTGTAATTTACGGATATGTGAAGTATCTCAAGAAGGCTGGAAAGTTAAATGTGCCTTTTTATTAAAATACTAGCTGATTTACCCGGTTTTACACGGGATAAAATAAATGTCTCGTTTTAATAAATCATATAATTAATTATTCATAGAATAATTTGCAATCCGAGGAGTACAAAAACAACGATTACATTCATTACTATGATTTTATCCCAAAGCTTCGATTCTTCTTATCTGTCGTAATAACAGAAGATAATTAAGATCTGCTATTAGTATAAGAACTGTCAAATTTAGAAAATCGCGTATAGCGAAATAGCGTATATCGTGTATGGCGTATATCAAGGAATACCTGTACCTTTTGAAATAGTTTTTAAAATTCGACCAAAGGAAAGTTATTTTGCATTTGACATTCGATCTGTCAAATTTGTACAATTTGCTCAAAGAACTGTCAAATTTAGAACATACCGTACACCAAAATCGCGCACAACGAATATGGCGTATATCGGGGAATATCTGTACCCATATACCAGCGCTAAAAAGCTATCGCAATTGCGAGGCGTCGTGCGAGCTCGCAAACTGCTCGAAATTGCTTACGGGGTTTTAACACCAGTGTAAACTGAACTTAACACCGAGTGTCAAAGTGCTGTATACAACAACAACAACAATACTGCTCTTGGTATGGGATTAGAAAATTGCTAATAAATTAAGTTTAGTGTAACATCTGAAAATGATGTGAGTCTTAAAACCTATTCTCATACCACCATAAGGTGTGTGCAAAGTTTCGTTGAAAATGATCCAGCCGTTTCGGAGGTTGCTCGCAACAAACAACGTGACATGAGATTTTTATATATATTAGATTAGAAGAAGAATATAGATGACCAAAAAATAAATAAAAAAATACTGTAATTGGCGCAAAATGAGCAGCTGCATATGACAAATAGCGCTTGGTGAGGATATGGTATTGTATTTTCCCACGAAATATAGCTTGCTTGCTAAGCTTCAAAAAATTTGATTTAATTTAATTTAAATTTAATTTAAAAAACATATATTTATGGTTAAATGTAAACGGAATTTATCTCGCCGCTTTTTGCTCATTTTGAGGCTTTGTGATAATTTTATTTCAGAGATAAGTACTACAGTAATTCATAGGCAAATGTAAGAATAGTTGTGTTTGACGGAACATTCAGTTGATTATTAATTTAACTTCTTAATCTGTCCATTTTGCACCGCTTTCCCTTAATCATACAGCAGCGCAGGCATCTGCAATTTGACTGAAAAAAACGGTCCATTCAAAAAAGGATACAAATGAAGCGTACGCAAATCTGTCAATGATGTTATTACAATACGGAGGTTTAATTCGATTTCTGTGTCACTTGGTATTGGAATTTTGGGAAATTTGCCGATTAATTGCTTTTGGTTTTTCATATTACAATGAGGCAAATTTTAAACCCCGTTTCTATGATATTCGATGTCTTAAGTCCTTAATGTCGTGAACTTTGATCAATCGTAGTAACATCACTTCTAATTTTAATGAATGAAAAATCGTAACCCTAAAAGATGACAAACAAATGCCATATCCCGGGAATCCCCGTGAAACGTGCAAAGCTTTCCCCGGCCTCATTTACACACTGCTCTTCCGGCGGCCAATTTAGTCACCGGGGAAAGGAAGAACGTGATGAACAAGCATATTCATTGCGGCAAGGGGAAGCTTACCGTACGAGTCGGCTGTAATTTTTTTTTGTTCTATTCGACCAAGGGAAAGAGTTTTTGGTTCGTTAAGGTTACACTTCACAAGCAAAACGTGCTGGGTAAAAGGTGCCCGCGTTTCTTTCACAGTCTCATGGTTGAGAAAATCAAGAATAAAGCAACGAAAGCAACAACGGCAGCGAGCAAAAAAGAAACGATTCGCCGCTCAGACTATGGCGCCAAGGAGCAACAAAATAACGACAGTGACTCGGTAAGGAACGGAACAACAACACACACACACACACACACACACACACACACACACACACACACACACACACACACACACACACACACACACACACACACACACACACACACACACACAAACACACATCCCAGGGCGCACGAGCGAAACGCATAGTGGCGCCGAGTATTAGCATACTTAAAATGAGATAATTAAAAAACTTTTGCATATTAACGCAGACGGAGAAACCGGGCGGCCCGCGAAAGAGCAAGTTTTTCACGCCTCAGTAATTTCGGCGAAGCACTTGTACTTGCTGTTGTTTTGGGGATGCTGCCCCCGCTGCCGGGATGAGTGGAAGCCAGGGGAAGGCAGGAAGCGAAAGGAATGGAATGCTCATCATCATTTAGTGCAGCACATGGTCTCGAGCGAAGCGACTCACTCATATAAAAACCGGCCGGCTGGTAGGGGTGATGTGCTCGTTTTCTAATGAATACCTGAACGACGCATGGCTTGGTTGCGCTGGTAGTGGGGATGTGTGTGCGTATGTGCGTGTGTGGCTGAGATTTTAGAGAATGCCACTGCACAGCGGCGCTCTGGTGTATGCCGCACATACTTGCAGTGGCAACGGAAAAGCTCCTCCACCGGAAGCGAGTGTACGAGCATTTGATTACGTTTGTAATTTCATATGTCAGTGTGGTGTAGTTAGAGATTTTCCCCTCCCATTGCAGAAGACGGGAATCTTGTGTGTGTGAGTGCGCGTGTGTAGTACAAGGTTTCACAAGTACGTTAAGCATTATTGGTAACAGGGGAGCTAAACGGAGCAGATATTCTGAAAGCTCGTACGGTAGTGGTTAGTTTAAAGGAGGATTACAGTCAGCAGGGTGAACAAGCACAACAGGATGAATTTTAATGCATAACGTCGCCTCAAAAAGGGCTTTTGTTGTATGATTTTGATGATGCTTTGTTTTCACCCACGTACACATTGATCATAATTATAATACTAAAATTAGGAAAGTAGTTTAAGGGTTGAGTTAATATTTCATAAATAACACAGGAACATATATAGTAAATTTCTCAAGAAACAACATAAAAAATTATAAGACAGTAATAAAAAAATAGCTTCATAAAATTAATATTAAAATATGCAAATAATAACAAAAAATATAAAAACAATTGAAAGGATAATTAAACAATTTAAGTAATGTTAAGCATTATCGCATCGTTGTGCAACGTCATTGTCAAAAAACTGACTGAAACTGTTCTGCACAAGAAGCGCCTAAATGTATGCATGTTTTGCATACGCAGACATTATGTACCAGGCTATACAGGCTTTAGAGAGACTTATTCAGTACCAAGCAGCCGTATATAGTCAGTCCTGGCTAGGGTGCAACGGTTCTTTCTAGGCTTGAGCCCATGACAGGCATGTTATTGAGCTGTTATTTGCCCTTTTTCATCGTTACAAAGTTAACCTACACTGTAGTTTGTAACGATCTAAAACATTCGTTACAAAGAGCTAAAAACCAATCAAAACATTCGAAAACTACTTAACCATCCGATGTGTCAATGTTAAACTAACCAAACTCATTATTAGATTTCTTCCCCCATCAGGTCAGGTGTTTAAATTTATTGATTGCTTCGCAAAGCCCAGACACTAAGTCTACTAATTTGCTGATGGATACAAAACCAAATTCAGCAAGCCCGACATTGTAATGGATACCGCCAGCATGCCAATGTCCACATTGACAGCTAAGTGTACTTCAAAATGTACCTTCGAACCTTTTTTCTGCCCGCCGAAGGTAGGCGAGGTTTTGGCATAGTTTGGGCCGATTGGCAAATTTCACTCTCGAACCAAAACCCAAAGTAGCTGTGCTGCGATATACCTGCGATCGAGCACACGATGCTGGCAAGTCATTCCCGCTGGGCTGGGCATCGTATGCTGGCCAAAAAAGCGTAAAAGATCAATTTGACTAAAAGCACCAACAGGGGCGTGGTGCACATACACACTGCCCGGGAAACACGATGGAACGGCACCAGGCTAGGGCCTCGTTAGGAGGTGAAGTTTTTCGACAAACTTTTACTCGCTGCTGGGCCGGGAAAACGGGAAGGCTCCGAAGGCTTTTCTGCTGCACTGCCCATTTACGATCGGTGGAGTTGGTGGTGGTAGTGGTGTTAGTGCCTGGCGAGGAAAATTAACATTTCGGCTAATTTAATTACAAACTCAACGTAAGTGAGTGAACTCAAACAGCAGGCAGCGCGCTTTGAACAGTGACCGAGAAGGTAACGGCGGCCCTGCGGGCAGGGAAAAAGCTGGCTTCCATTAAGGCCGAGAGCTGAGGTGGAAAGTACTCCACAGCGGCAGGTGAAAATCTGACGTCCAGAGGGATCGTTTGGGGCGTGCAGGTGGGGCGGGTATCTCGACGCAAGGCAAACAACAGTGCACCATGCGGGCCGCAAAGCTCAAGCAAACGAGTCACAAACGAACGCACCACCATAGATTGTGGTTGCCTCCCGGTTGTGTTATGTGGACTTTATGGGTTATGTTTTCTGAGTAGCAATAGGTTCTGGTGTTCTGGTTCTCGGATCAGCAGGAAGGACCTGCGCTGCATGCCACGGGCAAAGATTTCACCTGACGCTTTTCAGATGACACTTTCAGAATGGACGACGAAAAATGTGCTCTTTGATACGGAACGAAACGGGGTTTGCCCCGATATGAAGCCTCCAAGGACACTGTCTGTTCGGACTATTCTGCCTTCATCGCACTGCAGGCCTGTATCCTCAAATCAGTATATGCAATGTTGGAAAATGCATCCACTGCCACCAGAACATGGTGACACAGTGAGGCAGCATTTACATAAAACCTCAACAAGTACTGCAAGCATTTCGGGTGGGTCCTCTTTACATGCTGTGGAAGTTTACCAGCCCGAACTTGCTTGCTGAAACTTCCCAGCATGATAATTAATAAATGATTATTTATAGCCTTTAGTTTTTATCATAGAAGAGTATTTTTTCACTTCCGAAAACGTGTTTGGGATCACATGGGAAGTGTTAAACCGTGGCAGCTGGTGAAAGTTGGTCATACTCATACCTGATTTGTGTGATGGTTAGTATTATGCTAAAATGATGATGTTTCATGCTTTTTTAATTATAAAATTAGTACACTCATAATGCTACTTAAGAGAGAGCGCTAATAATGAATTTTGTAAGAGAAGCTTCTGTCGGCGCAATGACGGGTCCGTCGATGAACAATATGCTATAATTAAATCACAGTGTAGTAGGTTGTAAAATGAATAAAAAAACAACAAGAATTGCATACTTTTAGGCGCAAAATTTTATCGTTTTTGATTGCTTTTCTTCTTTGCATTGTTAACATCATATTTTTGTAGGGAATCTAAATTCAGATTGCTATGAATCTATAGAGGTAAATTATTAGTACTCCATTCTTCTCTCTTTTTAGAGATATTATTCATTAAGTTATAATGCTGTTGCAAATTAAGTATTTAGAGATGATATCAATGTTTGCTTTAAGCGTTACCCTATGTCACCTACTACCATTACGTATTACACTAAAACTGCAGACACATTCCCACATGAGTAACGTCTACTATCGAGTAAGCACCTGCAGCAATTGATCGTACCAACACTCCATCGAGTCATACTGAACGTGCAACCATATAGCTCCGCTTCTATCTTCCCTACAACAAGCGCAACCAATTTTCCACCCCATGTTCTCCTATCGACTAATAAATTTGTCTGCGAATTAAATTTTATTCATATTTATGGCCACACAGGAAATTATTATAATTGTACCATGGGATGCGACCTTCACTTCCAAAACGACCAGCGTGGCCACCAAACCGATTGCCAAGGTGGGGCAAAATTTGCATTCCCGCTAGCGCTAGGCATGGCGTTACAAAGCATTCGACAGGCATTCGGGAGGCAGCTGTGACCGTGAAAACCGCAAACTCGTACATACTGCTACAATAATGTGACACCCTTGAACTTTAAACGTGGGCAGAGCAGAGGAAAGAGTCTGCAACTCCAATGGTATTACTTCGATTCAACAAAACTTTTGCTACTCGCTACTGAAAACGTGGGCTGAACCGAAACGTGTTCCTTTGCTGAAGGTTGAACAGGTCTGTTGAAGTTATTTGCATTTAATTTGTTTCATAATGTGCGTGTGCGTAGCATTCTAAGAGCTCATCTGCTGGTGAAAGTGATTTGAGAACATTCACTGCTACTTTACACATGTACGTGGAAGGAACTGCTTAGCGCCTAAATGTAGGCAAAATGTAATTTTTAAGCATTAGATAGATACTAATTCGTTTGCTTAAAGTACGTTTTTTTTGAACTGCTCACCCAACAAGAAATCAAATAGTATTTAGGCTGCAAAAGTCCTTATACATAAATAGGGTTTGCTATATAATTTGATAAATGATGATTTAGTCGTGATAGCACATACAAAGTATAGTCTGTTTAAAATTTTATTATCAAATTTATCTTACATTCATTCGGCTTTGGGTGCAGTTGTAAATTATGCGTATAGGTGTGGGTAGGCACAAAAAGTTTCTTTGCTCTACATGCCTGGTAACAATGTTAACCAGACGCTAGCTTCGCCGCAGTACCATTTTACGCACGAGCAGAAACCCGGTAAAGCAAGATTTAAACACACTCAAAGCTCCACCGAATTCAACATGGCTGCAATAGCAACACCTTTTCCTCCATCAGCATGTGCACCAATAATCCGCCAGAGTTTATGTTTCACTTTCTCTTCCATTTGAATATTTTCACGTAAGGGGCCCCACTGTCCCGAGACCTTTCTAGGTTCAACCAGACGTTGGGGAGGGGAAATAACTTCTACTTAACCGTTTGAAAAAACAAACCCACCCACCCACTGTGCGCACAATTTCCGGTACTGCAAATCTTTATTTGTAGTATGCATGTACGCGCCCACCCGCCCGCCCGGTAAGTGGCAACTTGGAAAGTGAAAGTTTTGCGCTAATGCGTTGCGAAGCGAGAGTGGTTGAAGAAAAATGACACTGCAGTGCGAACTTGCGTGCCAAGCTTTCGAGGGATTAGCTGGCCCGGAAGGAATGTTGTTTCTTCAGCAACTGCTGATGGAAAAATAATGCATTTCCATACATTTTTGTTGCCACTGGAAAGGTTTGAAAATTCCGGCGGTGATTATTTTATTTAAATTGATGTCAAGTCTAAGTGTATGAGCTTCAACAAGAATGTGCGCCTACAAGTATGCAAATGAAAAGAATAGTCGTTATTTTTTAGACGGTTTTTGTCAAATTTATAACTTCCACAAACAACGGCACACGCTGCAAGTGTGTAAGACAGTACAATGGAAAGATGAACATGAAAATATGCTACAAAATACGAAGAAGCGTCATAAAACAACAAAACAAACGTGATTAGCATAAATACCGAACAAGATTACACGACGTAGCATAACTTTCCTTCCCTGGTCCTCTTTGATTGTCGTCCTCCACGATCCAATCGAGCTTCAAGTTCAATTAGCAAATGAGTCCAGCATAGGCAACACCGGTCCGAAGCACTGTGCGTACGCTCCTGTTCCTAGCGTGGTCCAACTGGCGACAAACTTTTCCATTTTCTTCTCGGGCGTGTTCGCTTTATGGCACTACCGAAAGACCGCAAGTCAATCAGTCCATGGGGTTAATAAAATGAAATTACAACCACAACAGCAAATTACGCCCAGGCGCTTCCAATCCGGGCAAATGAGCAGATTTGTCAAATATTTACCTTTTCCAACCACCAGCTTCACGTGGCTCCGTACAGCGAGGAGAGTGGCGTGATTTTTTTTTCCTTCTTCAAGCGACTCGCTCTATTACGTTACCATGGGCTGGTGTCCTGCAAACTCCAACGAGCGCCGAAACGGTTGTCCCTGTTTGGCGTGCACAGGCAACGGTACACAGGAATCGTTAAATCGTTTCGGACACCCGGTCCCGTCACCAAGGCCCTTGCTGCTGGCTTGTGTGACGTTCCCTGTCAAAGTCAACATCATCATCGTCGTCGTCGTCGTCGTCGTCGTCGTGGTCGACGTCGGTGTCTCATCCTCATGGGCAAACACTCCACCAGACTGTTAGGATAGGTTGAGTGAATTTTGCCAGTTTTTTTCCACCAGTGTGTGCGTTACTCCAGCCCTCATCAAAACACGACTACTTCAAGCAGTGCGGCGAAGGTCGACCCTTCGATGGATGAAAGCCAATGTTTCGAAGGTTGCATATTAAGTGGAGCTATCGTTTGATATGGAGCGAAAAAAAAAGAAGAAAGATTTGTCAGATATTGCAAAGTTTTTCTTTCATTTTCATCCTGCAGATTGACGAAGTGTAACCAGAAGACTGGATTTATCGCAGTGCTGTCGAAGGACCTTTCGGAGCCAGGTGTTGAGATGGTTGGTGTGTTGGTTGGTAATAAAATCGGATGACAAATATTGAAGCAGCAGCCACACGGTTTTACAACATGAGTATGATCTACAAAGGTCAGTCAAACTTAAATACGTATAGTGATCATGATACTACATTTACATTTTAAAGTGAATGCGATAAAATACAAGTCATCTGTTAGTGTAAATATTCTTACAGCAGTTGGAAATATAGTTAAGAAAGTTAAGTAGGGGAAGGTAGGTAAAGACGGACACTGCGGGTAAGAAGGGCACTTCTCATAAATGCATGAAAAAGGTAATTTTCGTAAAAATCAACAATGCAGCATTAAGCTGTTAACTAGCTTCAAGTTAAACAACACATTTGAGAACATTTTTGGCAGAATATATGCAAAATTGTTTAAATCCACGGAAAAAATAAATTTTCAATCGTGTGCACGCTTGTGGATCTAATTTGACTACTGCGCATCTTAAGCGTTACAACATGTATTGTTCATATATCCAGAGAAGTTTTGTTTTATGAATGAGTTGTCGTGATCATTCATGAAAAAACTGGCGAAAGAACGAGAATGAAAGCAATACAAAATATTGTTTTCTGGTGTTTTAAACATCCTGACACCAAAGCAGGAAAGACGGACACTTTGTTGCAGGGAAAGATGGACATAGAATTTATTAATTTATTTTCCTTCTTATATTAATTGGTGATGAATAGATTTATTCAAATACCTTAAATGAGGGTATTCCAAAGCTGTAAACCAATCAGCAACTAGCTTCACGAAATCCAATATCTTCACGACTTGGACAACTTTAAGCAATAAAAATATGAGGCATTGATACGACATTGTTCAGGAATAGATGAGAAATTCTTTGGGATTTACAATAATCAAATGTTGAATTTTGACATGGTGGGAAAATGGATCAAACTATTACCAAGTTCCTCAAAAAATACTGGGGTTGTGGACTTTTCGCGGAGTAATTTCCTAAATGTTCTAGACTGTTGTTCTGTAAGCTGGAGCAACGTCAGCGATATTTCAATAATGCTTTAGATGCTGCATTCTATGACATTTAAAAGTGCCACTTACAATTGCTAAATTCATGGCTGAATAAACCGTCGTTGCAATTGGCCTAGATTTGGGATATATACGCACCAGAACGAGGAAAGCAAAAGGATATGTTAAAATACTGTAAACCTCTTCAATTTCCACCGTTTTTTATAGGTGTCTATCTTACCCTTCATGGTGTCCATCTTTTCCATCCCAGGTGTCCGTCTTACCCGAACATTTCAAAACTGCACGAAAAAAACCAGGTCTTTCATTCATAAAAAAAACGCAAAAATCGATGGAAACTTAAAAGTTTCAACACACTTTCTGATAAAACATGAGTGTAAGATAATGTATGCACATTTTCATGGTCGTTGCACTTATATATCCCTAGATTTTTACCATTTCCCTTAACGTGTACGTCTTTACCTACCTTCCCCTACAAAATTTAAGTTTAGGTCTCCAATGAACCTCAAATTGTATAAACATATGCTTTTTGTTATGATGATTGCATACTTTTAGGCAATAATTCAAATAAACGAAAGAAACGATTCCTGAGTATGTAAATTTTTGTCCATTAAACATGCTTAACATGGAACGTGATGCGCTCTGACGCAAATTATAATTTTATTTGCTTCAAGAACGTATCTTTTACGCCTGCAGTGATATCAATTGCAACTCACTCAACTGCACACCAATCATTGTAGCATCATCTCTCAAGCGCACAAAAATCCTCTTCAATCTGCATCGCAACTCTTCCGGCAGCTCAACTCGTTTCTCATCCTTTGATTAATTCTTCAAAAACTCATCTAATCCGGTTAACTCACTCACGACGAAGCCAGAAGGCGAACCCGTCCCGCAGGCAATTAAACTCGCACAACGAAAGTACACGCGAACGACCAAGCCTCTCGACGAACGGTCCCGGGCCACTCGACAGCAACAGGAATCATCATTTGTTTCAAAACATCAAGTGGGTTTTCAGCCCGCAAGTTCAGGCTTCGATGCGCAATGACGATGGTATGATGTGTGTGTGGCTGGATGGGTTGGAAATTTTTAATTAATAAAGCAAGTTTTCCATTGCCTGTTTTTTTTTTTTGCTGTTCTGTTCTCGAGACAAGATGCACTGGTCAACCATCCCGACCCATCCCGGTGCCGTTTGCAATCGTTTGTTTGATCGGGGCTGAACATAACGGGCACCGCGGGAAAGCATCAGTTTCACTCAGCTCACTCGGAATGGCGCTCGGTTGCGGTTTTCGCTCCGGATTAACGATTCTGTTTTCCGCAAAACGTTGATGGACGAGCCGGCGGCTCCGGACTCCACGGCAGAGCGTGGTGGGAAAAGTTTGGGATCGATTCAACCACACACACACACTCGCATCGCACCGTGGCACATCCGTGCAGGCTGGCGCCACAGGCTTCCGGTGCCAAAAATTTGGCCGGTGCCTATGGCCGGGGATGGCTTTTTCGCCGGCCGGCCCGAATCCTTCCCGGGCAGCACGAACGGGAACGCCAACCGGAAGCCACGCAATGGAACGCTTGGCTCGGTGCAAACAGCGTAAATCTCTCTTTCTCTTTCTCTGGGTTGCACCCGAGAGTAACTTTGCCGAAAAGGGTAGTTATGCATGAGGCAGAATGGGAAAGCGAGGTGAGGACTTTGTTTGGCTTATGGCTTCGACTGGTGCTCAAGTGGCGAATGGGAGGATCGGTTGCAGCAGGCAAGACGGTTCGGTTCGGGTCTGGGCGTTGCAATGGATAAGTATGCACGTGTGGCTCCCGGGGTCGTACACGCCCGGCATCGCACGGTTCAATGATTTTAAATAGGGACTCATGCGAAAATGTTTGTGATGCGCTTGGATAAAGCGAAAGTTTTACATGTGCTCCAGGGTACGCTCACACGCATGTAAATGTAATGCTGTACTTATCACGAGAGATGCGAGGAGGTTTGTTGCAGAACAAAAAGCAACTATATTGCGCTTTAAACCCGAAAATAAAGAACATAAATATGGGAAAACATTAAAAAAATGAAAATATAAGATTAAACTAAACTAAACTAAACAAAAACTAGCAAAGCTAATGCAACAACACGGTTCCGGACATTACATAATAAATATAATAAATATTCTTTATAATTTATGAAACATTGAAATCGAAATAAAAGACAGTTTTAAACAATCATAAAAATCATGAAAAGAAAAAAATTACAAAATAAAACCATTCATGAACATAAGAAAGGTAAAAAAAGGACAATAAAAAAGGTTATGACATCAAAACAAGTAAACAGATAAAATAGAAATATAAAATAACAGATTAAGAAGAGGAAAAGAAAAAAAAAACAAATGTAAACAAAACAAGAGACAGAGAAAAAGAGAATGTGAATGAAAGAAAATAATACAAAAAACAAGTACTTATTAGGCAACATAATCAAGAATTGTAATGTAAAAATGCAAAATAAAATCCTTCATACATCAGTGATAAAAACGGCCTCACTACCGAAAACTTTAAACTATAATTTTAACTCCAATAAATCCAATCCGCCTTTCCGTGTTACGGCGGGTTGCGTACGGGAATGTGGTTTCACATTCAATTTTTTGACAATATTCCATCCCACGCAAAACTATCCACGGGCCGGTTCGGTGAGCTGGAAAAAAAGAAATCCTGCAACCCACCCGTTCCCGTTCCCGTTGGCCCGGGCCGGGATGACACGGCTTCACAGCTCGTTTGGCACGAAAGCGCATAGCAGCAGCAGTGGCGGGGCCTTTTATTTATTCTAGCTTTGCTTCTTGCGGGTCGGCGCATGCAATTCGCACTCACTCACCGTTCAGCCGGGGGATTTTGGGCTGCCTTTTTCCATCTATTTTTTTTACCCCACCGATCAACGCTTTCAGAGCGTTTTTTGGCAACTGTTTTTAGAACGATTTCAATGAATGCCAACAGCCTGAAGTGCAGCTGCATGGGGAGCGGATGCACGCGCTGGCAGCCCCAACCGCACACGCTCCGCTTGTGCATCCGATGAAAAGCGGTAAAAATATACGGCTTCCTATCATAACAGGGTGAAATATGGCGAATTTTTCTGTGTTACATCCTGTGTCTTCTCTGGCCCCTTTTTTGTGGTTGAATAAATTGGTCGAATTTCGGAAAAGGCGTACCACAAGGCGGTCGGAATGGATTGGACCGGTGTCCTTCTGTGTTGGCCCGCTGATTGAAAAGTGGGTGGGCCGGATATGGGTTTGTATGAACTGTGTGTGCGTGTGTGTGTGTTGTGTGTGATTGGTTAAGGGGATGTACAGGAGTACTTTAGAGTTTCACTCTATCTAAAGCGCGAATCGAACGAAAGCTGTAAAGCACTGGACAGCTTTGGTCGTTACAAGAACAAGTTCATATGAATTGGGGGGAAACCGAGTTTGAAAAGCTAGAACTAACACTTGTATCTCTCGCATAAAACGTACATTTCAACTTGTTTGCTAACAAACATTTTTCGATACGTAGTTACTATTGATGCAAAGGATACTTGTTGGCTTAGATGTTCATGCCGAGATAAGCAGCAACAAAGCGTATTGACTGTGCAAATTTGAGCGTAATCTTTTCACCGATAGCATCTATCTTACTTTCAGGGGCTTGACCAGGGTGCTTTGTTCCACCGTACAGCAGCTCATTCTGCCATCCTCTTGGCCAAAAAACAAAGAAAGCAGCGAAAAAGCGATACATAATGTGCCAACTATCTGGGGCACGCATATTTTTCTTCCACTAATCTGGCGGCCGCCAGTTTGGCACACGCTACAACGATAATCTGGGGGCCATTTTTTTCTCTACCTCCCACCGGTCTTACTGTCCCTTTCGGTCTCACCCATCTCATCCCCGTGGCATCGTCCGTTGATTGTACGGGAAATGGATCAGAGCCTACGCGCTCTGGGGATGTTTCTTTTGGTCTACGGTTTCGGCCAGCTGCCTTGGCTATCCCGTTGCTATGATCAAAATGATAATGACACTGGCAAAGGGGGGAGGGGGGGGGGTGAAGACACGACGAAACGATAATTAATGAGCCGGGAAGGATAAACAGCGCACCGGGAGCGGTACCAGCAAAGCCAGCATTTCGGACCGAGCTCAACCGGTTGGAACATTGCCGAGGTCGGGTTTGCCGTTTATGAGAGTAAAGCTGGCTTTGCAGCGCAGTGGGAAGCTTTCCGGTTTGTAGGCCTTTTTTTTTGAAAAGGTGAATAAAATTATGATTTTTTCATAATTAAATTTTATTACCTTTGACTTCATGTACTTTCTTTTGAAACACAAAAATAGAGTAATTAGCTCACACCTCAGTAATTGATTTTCCCTTATATAGCCTCAAAATTTGCGCGTTTTTTTAATATTTATCGACAATTGTAAAATAAAATAATTTCTTTAGCAAAGCATTATAAAAAAAATCTATTGTTATGAATTGTACCGAGAAGTGTTTATTGTCTTATCTAATTATTATGCAATGCTACTGCGGTAAAAACTTGATGGTTTATATTAGCGCATAAAATCTTATTTTGTACTAAGGTTATGATCATTTTCAATATTATTTGCATTTTCAAAACAATAATTACAAACGAAAACAATTTTTTTGGTCATTTTTTTTTATTAAAACAAAATATGTTTTGATAATTACTCTTATAAAACTTATAAAACCTTATAATAAGCTATAAAAACTCTTTTTAAAAATCGTCCAAAAACATATTTCTTTAGAAACTTTCAAGAATATGTTATTTATATTTTTAAACGATTTTTAAATGCGTTAGCTAGCACATAAAACTTGTTTTTCGAAGTGTCTTTATAGTTATGGTACGACCATAAATTTGTTTTTTCATCATAAGTCTTGTAAAAACGTGTTAAAATTTTTTGAAAAAAAATACGAAGATGTAAAATAGTATTTTTCACAACTCATAAATTCTCTGTTTTTATCTATCTCTTATGGATTTTCCGCAAATCTCCAAAACGACTTTCGATATAGTTGTGGTAGGTGCTGTATTAAATAATCGGTATAAGTAAGCACTATTCATGATCACCTCATAATGACCTCCTTATGCTGTGCAGAAATGACTGTTTAAGCAAATTACAGACAACATGATATTGCATACAAAGCAAGCAAGAAATTCGAACAGTATTGAATGTTCATACACCAGACTGGAGCTTTTCAATCATTCACTGTTAATTGTTATGATAGTTTTTGAAACTATTTGAATATTAAATGTTTTGATAAATGAAAAACATCCAACACTCAAACAACATTTATGTTTTAACAATAAACAACAAAACTTCACTTAGAGGGTTGTTAATAAAAAAGTTAAAAATATTCTTCTGGTTTTTCAATTGTTAGGATTACTTCAGATCCAGACCTAGTCCGATAAAATCATTTCTCCTTTACACTTGAAAAAAAAAGAAAGCATCATCTTTTTGTATAAGAACAAATCTATTATGTTTATAATCAATCAAAAACACATCTTTATTAAACTTCCACAGGACTCTAAATAATATTTTACCACCTAAAGTGTACCGAGCAAAAGCAAGAAAACGCCGCCTCAATAACACATTCCACCTTTGCAGAACGACGTAGCGCTCGGTTCCACTACACAGAACCAGTACTCAGTCTATGCAGAGAGCGAGAAAGCGAGGCGGAGAAACCACTCCGGGGAAGCCTTCACCGGAAATCGATGAATATTTTAATCCATTTCAAATTTCCTTCCTCAAACGAGCGACCCAAAGGTATGTTTATAATTATTGCACAGCCTCGAGTGCGGGCTTCGGCAGAAGTAATTGTGGTACTTCTGCACGAATGCCGCACCGAACGCATATTCCCATACCCCGGTGGTAATGTGCTCGTTTGGCAGTATGATGAAAGCACCGGCAGCATCACCGCTTGCCATTGGAGCGCTTTACCAGTAAAATTCAGCACCGTACCGCATCCGATAAGAAGAATGAAGAGCATTCATATTTTATCGAAGTCCCTGGAAGATTGCAAGACACCCAACCCGGGGAAGGAAACTGGTGAAAACGGATGAGTGCACGAATCATCAAATTCGGTTCGTATCTAAAGGTAAGCAACAGCAACCTAACAAAAACACCTTCGTTAGGAAGGAGCAAAACTTTAAACTAAACACAAAAACCTTCCTCCCATTTGCAACGCATTGTTACAGAAAATAAACTGAAGAGGCATTTGGACCTCTCCCGCTTGACGGTAATGCACTTGGGGGAGTAAAAAAAACATTTCCCGAATTAGTATTTGAATAAGATGGGGCTGATCTTTTTTTTTGTAGTTGAAGATTTCGTGAAGGATTTCTTTCCGATTTCAAGCAGCTGAAAGTAGCAACGATTGGAGAAAAATGTGAATAAGCGGAAGATGGAAAAGAGAGAAAAAAAGCCTTGCGGTTCTTTTTCGCCAGTTCTCCATTCAAATGTTTTCATTGTACGCAGAAAAGAAAACGGGGAAGCAACAAATAGATAAGGAAGAATTCCAATAATACCGAAGGCAAAGCATGATTGTGCGCGGCAGTAGATAAGAATGGAAAACATTGTGACCTGGCATGGGATCGAACGGGGCGGACGACTTCGCTCGGTGGGTAAGGTAAGGCTGCCAGCGGCACTGATTCCATTCCGCCAGACGAGGACCTTCCGCTTGCCTCTGGAGGAATTTCAAGATTCTGTCAAATCTGCAAATGGCCACAGCAGCAGAACTGTCCATCCGAATGACTGTAAAGTTGGAATTAAAGAAGCGGGGCGAATCCTACAGAAGACGGACGCATTCCGGTGCGTTAAGCAGCGTACTTCATGGAGTTACTAAAGCATCTTTCCGGTCATTTTTTTGCTGCTGCTGCTTGAGTTGGGAAACGAGAAACGGAAAGCGAAAAAAGGCATAGTCGTAGGAGAGGTAAGTCGACCGAAATCTTTCCTGAGTTTGGTGGGGTCGGATGTAAAATTCAGCTATCCAGCCCATGCGAACTTCCCAGGAGGGGAATGATTCACAAGCAGACGACGACGATTCCTTGGGGATAGCATTCTGCCATTATGCATTTGTGTCTATCAAACCAGACAAAGTTTTTCGGGGTGATGTTCCCGAGCGCTATAGAGTATGAGGGAGAAATGTATTTCCGGGTGAGATAGGGCTGATAATGGAAGGAAGAAAGCGCTTATCAGCGGCTTCCTTTGGGAATTGGATAATCGGTTGGTTGGAGGTAGCCATACCGGTAGGTGCATATGAAAGGCAACGGTTTTTCTAAAGGAATAAATAGTAATGTTTATCAACACATTCACAATGGGAATGTGCAGGTCTGTAAGGGTCTTTAAATTGAGGACAAAGGCCCCCAAAACTTTAACATTAATGTTTAACTCCTTTCCCTAACTAGCGATGAGTACACAACTACAAGATACTGGGCATTACTTTATCATCGATAGGATTCGACACCGTCCACTAAGTCAGATTGCTCTTCATCTCCTCATCCAGCACGTCCAAGCCGTCATCGTTCGCTTGCGCCACCAGCATCCCGCCGTATTGTTCTCCGAGCTGTTCCAGCTTCGCAATGGTGTCGCAGTGCCCGTGGTACAAACACTCGTACACAATTTTCCAGATCAGGTAATAGAGATTGTGACGATTATCGACGCGACGCAGCGTAAACTCTGCGTCAATGTTCAGGTACTGGGTGTGGTTGTTAGCTTCACTGTACGCTGGCCAAACAATGTCGGACAGTTTGCTACGCTTCGGTGTGGGATTGCTGGAACGAGGAACGGGACACGCAAATGTCAAGGGACAAAGGTAAAATTCACATTGCAGGACATCTGATGGCAGCTGTTGCGTACCCATACTTAACGAAGTTTGCAATCAACTCAACAGTGCGAATGTGCACGGATAGTTCCTTCCGATACTCGGCACGATTCGCCAACGCGTCCCGCAGATTGTAGGGGCTGAAGATGTATCCCAGCTCATCGCCATGCAACGCACCGTACTTGTTCGTCTGAAGATGTTGGGCGTAAATTTGCTTCTTGTACTCACCAAACTTGCCATCAAACTCAAAGCGCAGATAGTACAGCTGATCCTCGTGCAGATGCCTGCCCAGCACACCCAGCAGCCGCCTGATCGGGTAGTAAAGGTTGGCCATGTTTGCCATCTTTTGGTAGAACAGTTGCTTGGTCGGTTCAAGCCCCTGCGCCACGGCCCAGTTACCGACATTGTCTAGGATTTCACCAATCCGTCGCCTGATCGTGGGCTGGTTTTGGTTCGGGTAGTTTGTACTCATCCAAAAGTCGAAGATGTGGGGCAGCAGAAACTCGAACTCGGTTGCCGTCTCGCTAACAAGGATCGGCATTTGGGGTGGAGTTTTAACGCGCACAGCGTCATGTGGTGAATGGCTAAAGAAGGCACCGTCCTCTACCGTGCGATTGCTCATGGTGGGTATGAAACACACGTAGAACATGCTGCAGTATGCGAATGTGTAGCGTAACTTACGATCGGGGATGAAGAACTGCTCCAGCTCGAGCTGCTGGAACTCAGGCAGCGTTCTTGCATCCATATCGTGCACGTAATTATCCTGACACCGCAGATGATCGTAAAGAACGGCCCAGGGGGCCAGCATGGAGCCGCTCAGCACGATCACGCTTTGAAACAGTCCGGCCGCTTGTTCGTTATACAGTTGATGTGTTACCGACGCACCACCGGCACTGTGTCCCATCAGGGTAACACGTGCAGGGTCGCCTCCGAAATGGTGCACATTGCGCTGTACCCATTGCAGAGCGGCCTGCTGATCTCGCAACCCATAATTACCGGTAATGTTTAGACGTTCGCTCCTCAAGAATCCAAGCACCCCGAGACGATAGTTTAGAGTGATAACAATCAACTCCTAGAAAGAGAGGGATCGTATAGATGACCACCCAACGAAAGTAATGAGATGCTTTCGCAAGACGTACATTTTCCATCAGCAAATCCACGCCGTGAACTTCTCCCGATCCTGCCACAAAGCTTCCACCGTGTATAAACACCAGCACGGGATACCTGACGCGGGCTGTCTCCTGTTCCTGACTGTCCACATGCTGCTGCACCGGTGCGAACACGTTCAGATAGAGACAGTCTTCGCTGCCCACTATCCCGTTCTGGCGGTTTATGTTTTTAAACTGTGGACACACGCTCCCGTACGCGGTGTAGTTGCGCTGATCAACGGGATCCTCCAGCACGGGGTTCTACAATCAACCCATCCAGTGTGTTCGGTTAGAGACAAACAAAAAATCACTTCAATCTGATAACGCCCAACTTACGGCAAATCGCAGCTCGCCGACCGGAGGCTTGGCGTAACGAATTCCAAGAAACGCACAGTACGGCACATTGTTGAATGTTTGGTTGTAGACACCTTCGCCGGTAGCAGCGTCACCGAATCGAACTAAGCAGGCACCTGCGTCCGCTTCCGCTACCTCCGCCGGAACGGACTGGCAAAGGTTATGGGTCGTGCAGACGATCAGGAGCAGCAGAACGCTGGCACCATACATAACTGGCAGTGTGATGGGTTTAACGCTTCTTCTCCGCAATGCTCGACCGAAAAAATAAACGACCACCACCGGCAGACGTTCTTTCGTAACTGTTGATAAACAGCAGCGCTTGTGATCGTCTCATAGGCCCACAATCTTAATGCTCGTCGTCGTTTCAATGCTTCCCGATGTTGTACTTCGGTATTGGATTGGACGGCAGCTAGCAATGTGTGTGTGTAAGTTGCTGCTTGGTGCTTCATTACGATTGATAAGACATCAATGCTACTATTGAGTCGTCACGCAAGGTCAATGCTGTCTGTAAGGCATGCTATGCGCTGGAGTCGCTGTACTAGACACACACGCGCCTTCCGAGCGAAACGGATGCAAAACTATGTCAGTTTGTTTCGGCCGTTTGTGAAGTTTTTCGATAGTGTTTTTCTCGAAAAAAAAAAAAACAACGTAGCAGTTTGTATTTAGAATAAATTTGTGGCGTTTTTTTAAACGTAGAAGAGAACAAAGTCTGATGATAGGCGACAAAGTCATAGATGTCGACGTCTGCCCAGTTACTGTTTTTTTGTGGTTCAGTCTTTGCTGTCGACCCCTTTCCCAAGTGTTTACTTTGTATCAGACTATCTACGTCAGCTCAGCTTGTGGACTGGGACACCGCACAGCAGAAGAATTCATCACCCAACGCAGGCAATGGCTCTAAAACCTCATTTAATTTCGAATGACCATTTCACCCACCACCGGCACACATCTGGCACGACAGCTTAAACAGTGACGACACTGAACGGCACCGTAAACCACCTGGTGAGTTCCGGGTTCCGGTGTGACAAGGCATTTTTTTTACATTTGCATTTGCCGGATGGAAGAGACGAACTTTATTCCTGCTGCCCTGGCCGAACCACCGACGTAGGTGGTGCAAAGCGCAAAACAACCGTCAGCCGGTGGAAAAAAACACAGCACCGAAAACATCAAAGCGTTATAATTGTGTTTTGCACATAAATTAATTATGAATGAACAGGGAAAAGTTTTTGGCGGGGGTGTTTATTCTTGCAACGAGACTTTCGTTGCACTGGAGAGAAGAAAAAAAAACACACCTCGGAGCGCAGCAGAAAGTGAGTTGTTGTATGGTAACATTTTAGCGCTGAAAGTGCTTTCTTTTATTCTGGCTTTTTGGTGCATTAAAACGTAATTTGTTTATGTAGCTTTGACGGTGGGCCACTTCATGCTTAAATGATTTTCCTAGACACAGACATTGAAGTCTTGAAGTGTGTAGAATGCGTTTTATAATCACGTGTACTAAGAGGGTTTAGTAAGAGCTACATATTATTTAAATATATGAGTCTTCTCCAAAAAATCTCCACAAGTCTCCTTAAGGCCGGGCTACATTGATCATACTCGTAAGTGTAATTTCGATTTTCACTAGCGCATCTGGCGGCGGCTGACCGAAGCATTTTGCCAAATAATTTGGGACTGATCCAGAAAATACGTTATTTTTACATGTTTTTCACTTTAACTGGACAAGGAAATCTTTGTAATTGATACATAAATTTGTTGTGCAAGTATTTCAGCCGTTTTCGCATCGAAAAACGGTTAAAAAACTACTTAAATTTGAGATCCGGCACGACCATTCCCCTGACGACCAAAAAAAGCTTCCACTAGCCACCGCCAGATGCGCTAGTGAATAACGAAATTACACTAAAGGCCGGGCTACATTGATCGTACTCGCAAGTGTAATTTTTATATTCACTAGCGCATCTGGCGGCGACCAGCGCAAGCTAGATGTGGGTATAATTTAAGTGCCAAAATTATTCATACTTGGTGTCTCATCAAGTTTCGACCAGGCTACCTGTTTGCGTAGGAAATGTTGATAAACGTCCATAAATTGCAACAAAGTAGGTAGTTAATTGTTGTTATTGGACAAATCGTCATTCATACTAAGCGCTGGGCAATATTTTTCCCCATCTTCCATTCTCTATCCATCATTGGGTAAAATTATAGGCTCCTCGACCCAAAACGTTTTTTGACAGATAAATTATGCCAGCATCTAGCTTCAACCCGCCGCCGCTAGATGGCGTACGCGTTCACAAAAATTACACTACGGAGTACGATCAATGTAGCCCGCCTTAAGATACTACGATCAATGTAGCCCGGCTTTTATGTACTTTGTGCATAAAGGCCGGGCTACATTGATCGTACTCCGTACTGTAATTTTGATTTTCACTAGCACATCTGGCGGCGGCTGGTGGAAGCTTTTTTTGGTCATCGAGGGAATGGTCGTGCCGGATCTCAAAATTAAGTAGTTTTTTCATCGTTTTTTGAGGCGAAAATGGCTGAACTACTTGCACAACATGTTTATGTATCAATTACAAAGCTTTCTCAGTCCAGTTAAAGTGAAAAACATGGAAAAATAACATATTTTCTGGAACGGCTCCAAATTGTTTGGCAAAATGCTTCGGTCAGCCGCCGCCAGATGCGCTAGTGAATATAAAAATTACACCACGGAGTACGATCAATGTAGCCCGGCCTTAAGGTAAAACTTTTCCTTTAAATTGCATATAACCTTAACAAACCTACCTCTCAACCGCAAATTCTCCCCGCTTTAAGGTGCAACAACGCAGCAGACCTTGAAAATATGCACCGCAAAGACATTTCGCTGGAAGAATGTTGGAAAAGCGCAGGAAGATGTTCGCTTCATTCCACCCAGTAATAGTAGGTCATTAATTTCCTGTCAGTATTTGCTCCAGCAAAGCATTTTCAGTTTGCAGTTTTTACACCACCTCACACCGCTACGGAGCGTGTCAAGGTAAAACAGAGCAAATGGAAAGCTGCAGTACTTGTCACATTTGTCTGCGTTGTCCCCGAACGAGTCGCTCTGGCACTTGCTCCAGTGAGATGCTCGAGCAGTAACGTAAGTAACGGCATAGGTCGCACAGCTGCACTGAAGCGCCTGAAGCATCGGTCAACATCAATAAAGCAATCGTTGTTCCAAGAAAGCGGACAATTATTTAGCAAACATCCTCTCCAGTGTTTCAAGGTTCCGGTGGGCAGCGCTGGGACGCTCTAGGACGCTTCTTTCGGTGCCGTCAGTTTCGTTTGGATGATTCAATCAGAACCGCGGAGTGAATGTGAAGCAAGACAATAAAAGAATCTTCACAACAAACAGGATGCCCTGCCCTGTCCTATTTTAGGCTAACCCAGCAGGATTTCTTTCGGTGAGTGTGAGGGAACTCCAGGACTTGGGGATCTAAAATGTCATGTTTGCTATCCACACTCTTGCCTTTCATCCTCCCCCATCTCATCCCACGGAGCAGGAATTTCGCTTTTCTTTCCACATAGCAGGAAGTTTGTACCGTTCTAGCCTCCTGTGGTTCGCCCACATTTTATCCCTGATGGACATCGCGCTATCGGACATCGTACCGCCCAGCTAGTGACAGTTTAAGCTGCTCAGTACCAAGCCGTGCGGCCCGGGAGCTTTGCCAGACAGGCTGCAAATTTGTTACACGACCCGGCACTCTCTAATGGGCCTCGCCTGGACCACGCAGGGCTGGGCAATGACTGCCGACTACGACTACTCCAGCTGCCGGTTGCGATGGGCAGGCGGAGGAACATTCATTAATCAAACAGTGTCCATTAATAAACGGGATTTGCGATGTGATGTTGTTTTCCGCCAGTGGGAATTGGGAGGTTGGCCGTTGTTCCGAAAAAAAAAAAACAATCGCATGTCGCTTTTGGGGAGCCTGTCCATTAAGTGACGTTTTCCTGTGTCTGTACCTTGTAATGCACTACAAGACATTGAGGCGTTTATCTGCAAAATAATGTTTGTTTAAAACACTGTTTAAGCCATCATTTTAGAAATGCTCAAGCCCTATCTCATGCTAATAACTCAGTGGAATAAAAATATCAAACTGGCATCAATAAGCGATTATAAAATCATCGCCAGGCCCTGAGTGAGCATAATGCCGATGGATATGCAATCGATGCCGTAGCGAAAGTTTAAACAAACGATCAAACTATTAACGATGTCGAACGGAGCGAAACCATCTGGCGGAGCAGTAAACTTCATGGAAAACACATTATCCTCATCGTAAGCGCCAGTGTTAAAACTTCATCCTCAGTAAGTAATCGCTTCGGGCAAACGGTTGCAGGACCGGCAGTCAGCTATCTGCTTTGTCGGTGCGCTATGGAGCTTTCGGGTTTGAAATGCTTGACTCTCGTATAAAATATTTGTAGAATAAAAAATGAATCAAAAGCAATAAATGCTTGTGGAGGATTTGAAGCGATGAAAACCAATATGGTTTGAGCATAACTCACAGCTAATGGGTTTGAGTTCAATCGATCCAGAAATATGACCGTTTAGCTTGCATAAATTTTAACAAGGATGTTCAACTGTGAGGGCAAATATCAAATTTGCAGTCATGATTTAATCTGTCTATTGAAAATGAATGGAAAATAAATTAAGAAAACTATGTGAATAAGTAAAAGCTAATGACAGATAAATATGAATATGCAACTCACAATCGTTTGAAAAGTGCATTACTGAAATTGTCTTTATGTTTTACGAATTGCATAAATTTAGGCGTATCGTAGCGGGGCTTAGAATCGTCATGTTCTGTATGATGTTTGCTTGAAAAAACTTTATTTAATCTTAATTGTTTATACTTAAACCTTAACTGTTTGCTTTATCAGTCATGAAACCATTACTTTCCTTGTATTTGTTACATTTTAAGCCTAATTTTAACGTTCAAAAGCCTATCTCGGCACTTAAGAAAAAAACACATCTCCAAGTGAATGCTTTCAGTCCTTAAATTAGGATGATAAATAAGTTGGCATGAGCCAGTCTCAAGGAAACGCTTTTTAGACGTATTTCAAAATCCTTTTAGGGAACATCACGGAAAAAAACTCTGCATACCTTTACCGCATCCTACCCCCCCCCCCCCCCCCACACCATTTGCACGTGATTCATTGCAGCATTTCCTTCCGTCCCGTTGCTAGCATAGCGATGAGAAGCTGTACGGCTTTGTTTCCTTTTTTCTCCGTCAAGAAAGATCTTAATCCTTTGCCACATCCGATTGCCATTTCTTACAAAAAGCGAAACAATTCCTTGCTGCCTGCTCGACTGTTGGCCGAGGGCGGGAAGAACTTCAGGCGCATTGTGTGTATGAGTGTGTATGTGTGTGTGCCATCGGATTACAGCATTCATATGCCATCGCAGCTGCTGGCTTGCGGGCGAAGCAGTGCGCGTAACCGGCCGGAGCGATGCTGCTGCCGGTGTGCAAGGTTGGCAACGGGTGAGATAAATTCTAGACAAATTTGCATAACTTCATTAAATGCAATCGGGCTAAATGTGTGGTAGTGCCGTGGGGCAGGCCAGAAGCTTGGCACGCTTTGTTCGTACACGGCCATTGCACGGGCAGCAAATCTGCTGCAGTGCAAGGAGCGGGAGAAGAGGAGCACCACGTGGAGTGGGGTTGGTAAATCGGCAACGGGAATGACAAAACGGCATGCATATTCATAACTTTTACAATTCATACCCGGTGCCAGTTTTTCCATGTTTTCGTACGGCGGATCTTTTTGTTGTGTTTTTCCTCCTTGACAGCTTTTGAGTTTTTTCTTCTTCCTCTTCCTTTCTTTTGTTTTGTTTCATTTTACGTTTAATTTCTAGCGGCTATAGCCGAGTGTGTGGGCTGTGTGTCGGAGGTTCTTTTCGTGTGTGTGTATCACCTCGCTCGTTATTCATTCATTTGTTGGACGCGGTTTCATGCAAAACCCTTGTCACAAGTATTTTTGTAAGCTTTTTAATCAGTTTTTCATTATGAGCTGATCCGTTCCGTTGAATGTAGCCCCCTCTTATCCGAGCGAAATTCCGTTCCAGGGCAAATAGATTGAAAGAAAATTTGCTTTAAGAAAATATTTCACCTTTACGGATTTGTTAAGCGCCTAAAAGTATGCAAAATGTACGTCGTAAGATATTTTACGTATATTTTTATTTTTTTTTATTTTACGTGTCTTTCTAGGTGGTATAAGAGTATAAATATTAAGGAACAAAAATCAATTAATTTTTACATTATATACAAACATACATAATATTCCATCCAATGAATTATTGCAGCAGTTTTTTTTTTTCTCTTGGCAAGCCGGTACCAATCCCCTCAGCCAAATTGATGGCAAGATAAAGTATGAAGCGCAAATTATGCACCCACAAAAAGCATCAGCATCGTGGCGCGATTTGTGCGGCGAGTAAGTAAAGTGGAAATGGGGCACCGCGCAAATCATTCGCACACGACACGACACGCCAGGCAAGGAGGCACAAGACAAACAATCTGTCAACTTTCTCAGATTAGCAAAAATGTTTGCGCTCGCCCCGGGAAGCGAAATGAGAAGAGCATGCCGTTGTCGTTGGCAGCAGCGGGAGCAGCACATGCCGCAACACCACGTCATTTGTATTTAAATCTGTCTCGTTCGTCAAAAATTTCCCTCGCTGTGAAAGCAGCAGAAGGGCGAAGGCTTACTTTAAACGTTTCAAGCGTGCTGCAAGTTTGATAGAGTGTAGAAAAACTGCTCCAAAAATTACTCATCACTAAGATAATCAAAATGAGTACGGTGTACGGTCGCTTTGCCAAATTGATCTCGCTGGCACGCAGCTGTTACCAATTTGTGGCTTCACTTCCATTTTGCTTCATTTTTTTTTCGGTAGCATACGGAAGTGCAGATACCTGAATATATTCAATCGATAGGTTAGTTCGACCGATGGCGGTGACTTAGTACCCTGGAAACGGAATCTTTCCCGTTGGTGGGAAAGCGAGTGACCAGCACCCAGGATTTGCCGACAGACGGGCACAAAAACTGTACCAAGCTTGCTGCCCTCAAGCCACAATGACAAAGCCATCATCATCATCATCGTGTTCACCACCATCGGCTGCAAAATGGATAGTCGGCATTAAATTTGCATACATTTTACGATAAATTGAATTCGCCTTCACATATTGTGCTGCTGACTCGTGGTGTAAAGGGCAACGAGCTCCCGCAGGCCTCGCAGGCCTGTACTGTTCGAGCTGGGAACGTTGGCCCATTTTTTAGCGTGTGTTTCTCTACTGGCGTACGTGTTCGTGACGGAAGGAAGCGCAATTCAGCAGTAGCAAAATATTGACACACATATCCTCCTGCCGACCGACGACCGTTGGTGTCGGGCCACCCGATGTGCCACCAAAAGCCTTATTTCCATAATTGAATTGGGCAAGAAATTGACTGCCTTGATGAGGGCAAGAAAGCGATGAGTCGGCCCGGCCCACCGGAACAACACCTGGATGGGAAAGCAATCGATAAAATTCGTCCCAGGTTCGGTGACCTAGTTAAAAAAAAAAAAACGCGTTATGTTCTCCGTTGCGTACGATCGACGAGCGCCGCAGCACTTTAATTAACACAAGCTCACGCCCTCTATTGGCAAACGGTGGAAGTAGTTTGCTGTAGTGGTAGAGTGAAGTACTACTACTGCTTCGCCTGTGTGTTAATTTTGAAGTACTTGCGTGTTTCTGATTGAAGACACACTAACACACACACACGCTAAATTCTCGATTTAGTTTGTAGCGGGTGAAAACAACGCCCAGGAAACAATACGCAACTTTCTAACGAAGCTGGCTACTACTTCATCCCTGTAGATGGTAGTGGAAAGTGTTCCAGTAGTTTTTGCAGCTGCCAACCCCTTCCGATGGAGATCTTTGGAGGTCTTGTGAAGGGGTGTGTTTCGAACTCCCGTAGTTAGCAGTTTGTTTGAGAGCTTTTTGCACTTCGTTCAAAGCGCTCGTTCGCTTCCGCGTTCCGAAAAAGGGGGGGGAGTTTTAGAGCGCCTGTGTGTGGGTGTGCGCGTTTGTGTATTACTGCTTCATAAAAGCTGTACTAGGAGCGCAGCTGAGAAAACTGTGTCAGTATAAGAATGCTTCATCTCATTTCAGCTCAAGTCAACGCGCAACCCCTCCGGGCACGCAACCCACCCATTCCACCGCAAAGCAAACGTTGGATGGAGAGTTCCCGTTGGAGTTTCATATTTTGTGTCAATCGAATGGTTGGGGGTTTTTTGGGCAGCGAGGAGCGTCACGATGAAGTGGCAATTTTTGGGAGGCGAAAACACTAGTTTTTAGCCAGCCTTTGTACGTCAGACTGAAGCGCACAAGCGTTGGCAGTGAAGAAGCTGTACGTTTGGGCGTGAATACGCGTCGGAGGGCAAGTCTGGAAGTGATATGTTATTTGTTTCGCCAGGATGTAACTAGAAAACTTTGCTTTTTGTATGGATAAGGGTCGGTAAAAGGTACAGGTACAGAGCGTGCGTTGAATGACAACAAGGTTTCACATTTTGGAAGTGCTCCAGAACATCAGTGTTTTAGTTTTCCAAAAAAAAAAATCACTTCGCACTCTTGTTGGTTTTCTTACAGGTGTTTGAAATGTTCGGTAATATTTGTGACGATGAAACGAATAACAAAAAAGGCTTAGTTGTTATCGAGAAAGTGTATGTTATAAAAAAAGCAATATTCCAAAACAGCGAATGTAGATTCGCAGGTAGCTGCTGTACTTGTAATAATTGTTGTAACTGTAGAAAATAACAAAGTCACTTTGGATGTTTACATAAATTAAAAAGCATTAATCGTTTTCTATTGAAAAAAAAAAATTATTTATACATAGCAAAAGGCTTAGGAGCATTTCTAACTATTACTGTGCAATCAGACATTCCGCCCAATATCATCTCGCCGTGATGCGTGAAGCCATCATCGATTAAATTCGATGATATTTGATGAGAAGTCAATAAAACAACAATCAGTTTCACGGCGAATATTTTCATTCCATGTTTTAATCAAACATTTCATCGAACGTAATTTTATCGCACGTCGAACGGCTTTTCATCGAACGTCATACAGAACGAGAGTTGGATGCATACATTTAGGCGTATTTCAGCCATGTTGACTTTGGCTTCTTATTTCGTCATGAAATGCTCAAAATAATTTAAAACAATATGAAATACATAGAAATGTAATGAAAATATAACAAATATTAAAAGTATCCAATACCAATTCCAAGCAGAAAATAGCAAACAAAACAACTTTAAAATGCATCTTTTTTGTGTACAATAGTGAAGTTCATTAAGTCGCAATGCAACTGTCTAATGTACATAACACAGATGATGAATATTGTTCCACTCACATGCTGGAATTAAAATTTTGTAGCTCATATTATGTAATTTATTAAAGATATATTTTAGCTGTCGAACTATACTTTAAGCAGAATTTGATTTTAATTTGAGAATTTGGGTAGCACTCCTGCAAAGTCAGACTTAAATAGTTCCGACTCGAACTGTCATGAGCGCTGACTATCCGGCTACGTGACTGCAAGAAAGCAAGAGGTGCTATAAAGAAAACCTCTTTAAACTACACCAACAACAAGGAGAACTAAACAATCTTCACGTAGTATTTTGTACTTCCATACTGTTACCATGACATCTTAATAGAAGTAAGATAAACAATACTAACTAGCCGCCCCTTTTCACTGAGAAAATAAAAACGATCTTCCTGCTAATGTTGCCAATTTGAAATTCTCTTTACAGTATTTAATTTCAAACGAAAGAAGAGACCGTTTTATCCCGTGATAAAAAACTGTCCTTGGTTCCTTCACGGTGCTTCCATTTACCGGACAAGTATGAGTGTGTTTGGCGCTAGCCTGGCTGCTGAATTTGTCGCCTCACAAATGGGGTACATTATTGTAGCCACCTTTTTCACCGGTTCGTGCTTCAGCGGCAGCGAAACGGTTGCAGGAAACGTTAATGAGGTTAATTATTTAACGTCTTTTATTTAATTATTGTGTCGCCGCGGCTCTTTCACCTGGCCGACTCCGCCGGGAGGATACCTTAGCTGCCCCTGCTTAATGATCAGACACAGCGCATCAGATTTAGTAGCGTACGTACTGGGTCAGATTATTTTTTCCCCCCAACTTCTGCAAGCTCGTTGTGATTATCACCGGTGTGTTCATTCATTACCGGCCTTGGCCACACCGCCCGCGCGCTGTGTAAACGGCCGTTTCGAAAGCGTGAGCCTTACAAGAAAGCGAGAAAAAACCACCTGACGCCGGAAGAACGAGCGGTGAAAGCAAATGCCGAACGCCATTAGCAAGTCCGGTACATAATCAGGGTAACGTTAACAAGAGCCGGACGGGCTGCTGCTGGCATGATCGTTTACGTTCAGGTTCTTGCACCGAAAGAGGTTTCCGAACAGGGAACAAGAGAAGGTTCTCGCACCACACGACACGCAGCCATGCCACCACCCGCTACCAATGGTTGCCGTTGGCGAGTGACTGCATAATTATTTCAAAGACAGCTGTTTCCCCGCTAGCGACTGCTCAACGAGGGCAGCATTGTATATAAAAGAATTCCAAACTTCTGCTCGCATGTGTACACGTGTACAGTGTACCCGCTTTGAAAGGCAGCGCGCTAAAGTGGTGCTCGAAAGGTGCCAAAGCATTACGGTGCGTCTCACACTATGCCCGAGTGCGCGCGCGTTTGTGCTTGCTTCCAGCGTTGCTGCTTCACCCAAACGGATCGAGCTCAACCGAGTCACTGTGGGAGTTCCTATTTAGCTAGCGCGTGGCCGCCTGGCGCTGTGTTTGTGCATACAAAGGGGCCAAGGATCAAAGACTTTACAAGCCGTGGAAGGAAGCCAACGATGGTGAGGAAACTCTCTCAAATGAGTGCAAACAAATTGCGGATGACAAATGCGGAAAGTGATGTGGATTTATTTTGAATGCGGAGGATAAGCGGCTGTTGAGCTGGGTAAAGCTATGCGAAGCCATCCAAGAGTACTTGAGTTTTTGAGGACGATTTAGCGCGCTGTTGATTTGTGCTTATGGATCAATTGAACTTGATCGTTGAAACGGTTAAAGGTGAAACCGTGCAAATGCATGTGGAATCTGTAACACTTATTGTAGCGCGCGAACGATTTCGTGATGAAAATTCCCGCGCGCGAATGGTTTCGTCTGATTCGCGTCTCAAAGATAGACATAGAAATCGTTAATTTAGCTTAATTTAAATAACATTTGGAATTGCAATGCAGAAAAGAAGAAATAAAAATATGTTGTGACAACGTCGTTTGTTTACGTTGGCGGAACCACACAATTTCTCGTGATGATACGACTTTGAAGAGTTCCGCAGCAAAGGTCAACGTAGGGCAACAGTGCCCTCCATTGCTAACGGAAAGGGCGATGGCGGGAGAAAACAAAGCGGTATAAATAGAGCCGAAGGAAACGCCTTCGGCCTCTTATTTGCGCCACAGATTAAGAAGGAGGAATAAAAACTAAATTTGTGATTTTTCAACACCGAAATATCTACATTTTTCATCTTCTTTTAATCGTTTAGCAACAGTAGCAAATATACAAAGTAATTGTTTTCAAATTGTCTAAGTTGTTGAGTGAACATCAAAATTGAATAAAGTTGCATACTTTCAGGCTCTTACAAGGCTTTTTTTTACATGATTTGGCAAACGTTGTTAGTCCATTATAATTTTTAATTTACGCGATAAAGTAAAGTATTGCTGAATTTTCATCTAAAACTTGTGAATCCTTAATCCGTTGAAACACATTGTTAGTTGAATGCTTGGTTGAATCCGCTACACTGGAATTTTGATATTGTTTACCACGTTTATGACATCAAGTGCGAATGTTGTCTTAAGCATGATGACGTTCTGAAAACAACTGATGCGCTTGTCGCGTCAAATGCTGCAGTTTCGTTGAACGTTGCTAAGCTTACCAAATCAAGTAAAAAACTCTGTACACTATGACTTTTTTCTGGCAGACTTTTTTTATGAAGAGAATATTTTACAAGCATCCAGTACGTTTGAACTTTCATTTCAGCATGACTGTTGCGAAAAGGTACTCAAAGAAAATTTCGTAGATATTTCTTAGTGGCGAAAAATCACAAAATTAGTTTTTGATTCTCCGAGTAACTGGCGCGAAAAGAGCCCGGGAGTCCGTCCACCGGCCCTTTTATCCTCTCACCATCTCGCGCCATCGCGATGGAGTTTTCTCCTGTCGAGCGGTGGAACTCTACAACAGTTTCCTCTCTACATTTGCGGTGTTCCCCAGAACCATAACAAACGCTGTTGTCACAACAATGACAACATTTAGTTCATTATTTGAACTGATTTCCACTATGCTTCTGTCACAGATTTTGTATTTTTTAAATAAATAATAAATAATATAAATAATAATTAAAATAGTCAAAGTCATTTAACTCACAACTACCATACCATAGGCAACAGCATTTCATTTGTGCGATAAATCACTGTGCAAAAGATACAACAAGTTGTCTCCCAATTACTGTATTAAATTGCAATTGCTTTGTTGGTTAAATTATTTCCCAATTGCGTTTTATAAAAGCTCATCCTTCCCGTCCGACTCATCCGACTCCATCAGGTTCAGTGTCATTTAAGGTGAAAATTACATCACCTGCCGAGCAAATTGCACACCAGTTTTGATCGATAATGAAGCAAAGTTATTAATCCTTCGCCTTTAGAGCCAAGCCATGCCCCAAAACCCGGCGTTTGCAACCCAATCAAAGCCGACGATAGGACAGAAGCCAACAAATGGGAGTGTTCGATTCTCGCTCCGCATCAGCATGCAATCCTGGAGCATGCTGTACCGCCACTGCTCTGAGCAACCACCGCCATAATTGCATCCTTCTGCATCGACAGGATAGAACAATTGAATTCCTAACGAGATTTCGAAGATTAACACCCGGCGCCACCATCACCCCCGGTTTGTTGAGGACAAGCGATTCCGAAACGGATTAGAACGGACGTCTTAATTTACCGTGTCATTCCTTTGGTTCCTCATCGTCTCTCCATTACCCGGCTCGGGTGCATATTCTGGGGAAAGCTTCGGTTGGGACGAAGTAGTGTTACTGTGCTTCCATTATCGACACTGTCCTGCACACAACTCTGCTGCCAGTACGGTCGGAGAAGGTGAGCAGTGGAACGGCAAACGGGTAAAGGATCTTAAATGGCAAGAAATTGGAAACTTTGTCGTACGAAAAGGGGGGTTTTGGGTTGGGCGCTTGCACTACGAGGCCCGAGTAGTGGGGAGATGATGCACTGTGGTAAGTATTGTTTTGCCGAGAAAATAATGAGGTTAAAACGAAAAGCTTTTGAAGAAGAAAAAGCCTTTAATAAAACCAATCTTTCGTGTACTTTAGCATCATAATAGTTCTAAAACTATAGTTCTAAAATTAAGTAAAGAACTTCATATACACAAACAGAAGTTTAGACAAGCACGCAAACAAAATATGTTATCGCCAATTAAAATCAATTAAAGGTATTGACAGTGCTGCGTGTTTCGTTTTTCCACGTCCAACTGAGACATGCGGCAATGCATTTAATCTGTAACTTTCATAGAATACTCAATTCTATCAACAGCGCAGACCGAATGCATTGCAATGCTAGAATGAATCTCCAGTCCCTGTTCCTCCTCACCCCAAAGGAGGTGAGAAATTCAATTTTCTCCATTACACATCATCAATTCCCGGCACAAATACCTGATCTTATTTCTTCCCCGTCCTCCCCGGGAGAGAATTCATTTTCTCCCCATTTCACAATTCGATTTCGATGCACATTAGGTGATGACGGTGGAAGCGGAAAGCTTTCCGTCATGGAAAGCTCCAATTCAGACGATGCACCTGCTGCTGTCACAGAATGTCTTTACCAGCTGCGGATGGGAAAGCCGTTTAGTTGGAGAAGGCTGATTCACGGGACCAGGGTTTTCTTGCCACTGCTGCTGCTGCTGCTGAGTTGATAATGTGCTACGGTGTTCCGTTTCACCTTCGACTTTGTCACTCTCTCTCTATCTCCCTCTCGCTCGCTCTGTGAAACCGGTGTGTGAGTGATTGAGGCACATCAGGGCCCATTGTTGGATCAGGTGGCAGCAGCGATGCAACGTTTGGCTTTTTTTTTTTGCAGTCGTCGTTGTTGTCAAGATGGGCGGAAAAGCACGCATTCGAATGAGAAACAGAATTGTAACGGGAGCCACATCGCCCTTGTTTGGGTGACTCGAGAGCGCTTACATTTCAATCCTTCGAAAAAGATTTTCACCTTCCGCTGTGTGTGTGTGTGTGTGTGTGTGTGTGTGTGTGTGTGTGTGTGGTGTGTGTGTGTGTGTGTGTGTGTGTGTGTGTGTGTGGTGTGTGTGTGTGTGTGTGTGTGTGTGGTGTGTGTGTGTGTGTGTGTGTGTGTGTGTGTGTTGTGTGTTGTGTGTGTGTGTGTGTGTGTGTGTGTGTGTGTGTGTGTGTGTGTGTGTGGTGTGTGTGTGTGTGTGTGTGTGTGTGTGTGTGTGTGGTGTGTGTGTTGTGTGTGTGTGTGTGTGTGTGTGTGTGTTGTGTGTGTGTGTGTGTGTGTGTGTGTGTGTGTGTGTGTGTGTGTGTGTGTGTGTGTGTGTGTGTGTGTGTGTGTGTGTGTGTGTGTGTGTGTGTGTGTGTGTGTGTGTGTGTGTGTGTGTGTGTGTGGTGTGTGTGTGTGTGTGTGTGTGTGTGTGTGTGTGTGTGTGTGTGTGTGTTTAGCCATTGCTGGTACGAGAACGAGTGGAAGTGAGTGAGTATGTGGAAAATTAAAATCGCATTGCAACGTTTTCGGGTGCGGGTAGAAGGTCGAAGCATTCTGCGAAATGGAAAATAGTGCACTAGCTTAACTGCTGCCCTCGCCAGAACGCGAAAATCGAATATAGGATTTTATGCTCGAATAGGTGACATCGTTGCTGCGGATGGCGATGGATGAGTTGCAGTGGGAAACGGAATTTGCTTCACAACTTGGGGATATTGGGAAAGGTGACACAGAGCAAATTGTTCTGCAAATCTTTGCTGTCGAAACGGCATTATCTAATGGGATGTGTTTATTTCGACTTCGTTTCGGGGAAGGATATTGTCGGTGTGGCATGCAGGTTTGTAGAAACTGATTATTCATCAACAAAAAACAAGTATTATAAAAAATACCACCATTTGCTTGATTTAATTTGAGTGCAATTTTGTCATGGGAACTACAATTCGAGCACGTAATGTCATGCAAAAGTAGAAGAAAACTGTAACGTACCAGGCGTCTCCATCAGAGAGAAATATATCACTAGTGGAGGTCGCGTGGTACATTTGTCAACTTGTAGAATTTATTAATTCGTCCGTCGTTGGATCAAGCCTCGTATGGATCATCTTCCCCGTAGCAAGGACTGACTATATGAATGCGTAGTACTCAATAAGTCTTCAATTCCTGTGTAGCCAGGCATGACTCTGTGGGTTTCTACGCCAAAAAAGAGGCAAAACTCAAAAGCCAAAAATAAATCATTCGTCAAAATGTTATGATTCTTAAGGAAATATGGGGCAAAGTGAAGAAAAATTACAACAACACGAGGTTTTTTTTCACATGTTTTGCAATTGAATTAAATTAAAATGAAACTAACAAAAATTGTCCACTAAATATAATTCAAATTGATAATGACATAATCTCTCTTCTTTTCTTCTTTGGCTCAACAACCGATGCCGGTCAAGGCCTGCCAACATACGGGCGGCACCTACATATGGCGGCACGGTCTATTTGGGGCTTGAACCCATGACGGGCATGTTGTTAAGTCGTACGAGTTGACGACTGTACCATGATACCGGCTTTACTGCTTTAATGACATCATAATAATAATTAAAATAATAATAACAATAATGAATAAGTAATAGAAATATACAAGAAGGGAGACAGGTTGGACTGCAACAACTACAGGGGTATTACGGTGTTGAATACCGCCTATAAAATATTCTTCCTGATCCTTCAGGATCGCCTTGTCCCGCACGTCGAAGAGATAGTTCGAAACTATCAAAGAGGATTCCGAAACGGAAAATCAACCACTGATCAGATTCACTTCACCATGCGGCAGATCTTGGAGAAGATGGCTGAATACAGAAACGACACATACCATCTCTTCATAGACTTCAAAGCCGCATATGATAGCAAACCCAGGGTAATACTGTATGACGCTATGAGCTCTTTTGGAATCTCGGCAAAACTGATAAGACTAGTTAGAATGACTATGACCAACGTCACTTGCCAGGTGAAGGTGGATGGAAAGCTCTCAGGGTATTTTTGATACTACCAAAGGTCTATTCAACTTGGCGCTAGAGAGGGCCATCGAGGGTGAAGACTTCGGGAACCATCTTCTATAAGTCAACCCAGATCCTGGCATACGCTGATAATGTAGACATCATTGGTCTGCGGCTCTCCTATGTAGCAGAAGCCTACCAAGGAATCGAACAGACGGCAGAGGACCTCGGATTGCAAATAAACGAGGCAAAGACTATACTGATGGTGGCAACATCAGCAGGCCTACCAATAAATAATCAGAATCTACGTAGGTGTGACGTACAGATAGGCGAACGCACTTTTGAAGCCGTCCCAGAATTCACCTATCTGGGGTCAAAGGTCAGCAACGACAACAGTATGGAAGCTGAGTTGCGCGCAAGGATGCTGGCGGCCAACCGGTCATTCTACAGCCTGAAAAAGCAGTTCACCTCAAAGTACCTGTCGCGACGGACGAAGCTGGGACTATATAGTACCTATATAGTACCAGTACTCACATACGCCTCTGAGACATGGACACTGTCCAAATCTGACGAAACCCTCTTAGCCGCGTTCGAGAGGAAGATGCTCAGAAGGATACTTGGCCCCGTATGTGTGGAAGGACAATGGTGGAGCCGCTATAATGACGAGCTATACGAGATGTACGGCGACCTCACTGTCGTACAGCGTATCAAGCTCGCCAGGCTCCGGTGGGCTGGCCATGTTGTACGCATGGAAACGGACGACCCAGTCCGTAAAGTCTTTTTAGGCCGTCCACAAGGACAGAGGTGGCGTGGTAGGCCCAATTTGAGGTGGCAAGATGGAGTGGAGGCGTCCGCCATTAAGGCGGGGATAACGGACTGGAAGACGAAGGCGCGAGACCGTGAGCGGTTTCGGACACTCCTGAGGCAGGTCAAGACCGCAAAGCGGTTGTAGCGCCGGATAAGTAAGTAAGTAGTAATAGAAATAATAATGATGATTTGCTCACATTCACAAAACACGCAACAAGGTAACTTGATCAAATAGTTCCTTACTTAACGTTTTTTTGTATTAACCGAAAGTACACGTTGTTGGAAATATTTATTTAAATTATTATCATCATTTTTTCAATGCTCGTTATATGAATTTATAGTAAAAAACTCGAGCTTTACTAATAAAATTACTGAAAATACTATTTTTTTCAATCTTGAGTATACTTTTATGACTATTTGGTTTTACTTTTTCGTTAAGTTTTAGTGTGATTAACACTTTAGATACTTGTTTTATACAATAACCACAAATATCTTGACAAAATGTGGTAAGTCTCAAAACAAAATTACAAATCTGACGTAAATGTGTTCAGTAGGGAAACAGTTGGAAGCTGTAGATAATGTAAGAGATAATTAATTGATAACAATATTGATCAAATCAATGACTATTCAGGAAGAACAAAGCTATCCTATAGCATACACTTATCGATTTCTTCCAGTTTTGTATGTTGTCACAAAATAAGATAAAATAAAGCTCAATTTTTATATTACAAAATATAACAAACAAAATAGTACAAAAAAGCTATGGAGCTAACTCCGTTTGATGTAGCTATTCTTAAAAAAAAACTTTAGCAAACAATTATTTGTTTGATTTTTCAATATCTGGGAATTTATTTGGCCTTATTGGCCCTTGTTACTGAAAAAAATATACTTCAGTTAGTATGCGCTTTACAAGCAACCAATTCATTTTGTTGGAAACCTTTCCCATCTTATTCGCTTGCACACATTTCAGACTTTCCTATTGGACACACATTATCTCGAACACGTGCCAGCCCGATAATGGACACCCTCCATTACTCAGGCTTACAATATAGATAGCATCTCGCTCGTGTGTTGGAAAATTTAAAACATCCTCCCCCCAGGCAAAGATAGGCTCCAAATTTATGCACATTTGCTGGTACTTCTTGGAACGCAGCTTGCCTTGCGGAGCGGCTTTAAAGCCATTTCACCACACCCATAACATCGGGCTGGCTCGTCGATGGCCCCGACTAATCCATCCCAATCAACCATGCAATCAACGTTGATTTGAACCGTCCATTGCGAGCATAGCACATACGGTCGCCAGACGAGTTCGCCAGTAGTTTTCTTGGTGCTTTGTTCATGCTGCTTTCCCTTAGGCTGTACCGGGCCGTGGCTCCCAATGATGCTTCAGCTGTCGATATGGCGGGGCGCAAATAAATAGCACTCGTCGTCGTCCTTTCCGACAATGGATACGGCCCAGGAGAAGCAAAAACAAAATCTCACCCCCACCCCTCTCACCGTAAACCCTGGAACGAAGCCACGTGGTGACGGGGGAAGCATACCGGTCTCTTACCTTTCGGTATGCATGAAGCAACATAAGCCCGAGGCGTTACTGAGACTCAGCCTTGCGTTGTGCTTTGTTTTGCGAGAGCAAAAACCGAGAACGATAAGCAGACCGGTTTTAGCGTAGGAATGATAATATTTTTCGTTTTTTTTTTTTGTTGTTCCAACCATCCAGTGCATATCCAATTGCTTGGTAGAGATAGTGTTTCCTCTTTTTTTTCTGTGCCGGGTGGTAAACTGGTTGTTCGAACTCCGATCTGGAAGTTTTTTTAGATATTCATTGAGCATGGGTTTTTTTATTTCATTATTTCTATTGGAATAAATTTAGTATTTCCGTAAGGTGGTAAATACCAGAGGCAACCAACACCCCATCCGTGTCTGATAACGTTTGCTTTAGAAGGTGTAAATATGGCTCTTTGTCGATGATTGGGTGAATCGACCAAATCGATGACTAGCATTGCAAATGGAATCGGATGCGGCAAACAGAACTCGAATGAGTAGTTCAGACATACGTCTGGGGATTTGTTTAGTTTACTTGATAGGTGTGAAGTTTGTGTTTGGGTTTTTCCAAAGCAAAATCAAATAACATCAGTGCTTATTTAGTTTTTTGAAATTGTATAAGAAAAAAATGAAGAATTTTCAGGACACCAATGAAGTCTAGGCTTGTATTAATATTATGTTAAATGAACACTTCGTACAAAAGTATGATATGACAGACGAAAGTGAAACATTCAAACCTCCGTAGGCTTCTATGATGGCACTTTGATCTTCCTTTTGTTGGTTTAAAGGTGTTCAAGACATTTTTTAAGACAAGGTTTAAGACTTAAAACAATTGTGTAACAGGTTTAAAATATCATATTTAAATAATATTAAAACTAAAAGTATAAAAACCAAAATGTCATCAAAACTCATTCAAAAAAAAAGAACCAATTTAAAGAACTTATAGACCTTCTAGAACTAGAAGACCTTTTCTAAAAGAACAAAAATATGAAATCAGATGTATGCATGAAAATTTTTGCGACCAACAATTTCGCGACCATGAGTTTCGCGACCAAGAATTTTGCGACCAAGAATTTTGGGACCAAGAATTTTGCGACCAAGAAATTTGCGACCAAGAATTTTGCGACCAAGAAATTTGCGACCAAGAAATTTGCGACCAAGAATTAAGCGACCAAAGATTTTGCAACCGAAGATTTTGCGACCAAGATTTTAGCGACCAAGATTTTTACGACCAAGAATTTTGCGACCAAGAATATTTGCAACAAAAAACCCTTTAAGACCATTTTCATTCTTAACTATGCCCGATATGAATCGAGTATGAACTTCACAAGGCTCGTAGAGCGTCCACATTCGACAGTGCCTAATTGAAGGTTTACTCGAATGAGTATTAATGCTCGACTGATAACGCTTTTATGATGCCGGTTTGGCTAGATTAACCCTTGAAATAAACAACAACAAACAATACCCTACTTTAAAATAAGTAGGGAATAATCATTTGTCTCTAAAAGTAAATGAAAACGTTTTTTTCGCAACGATTTTAAGCCAAACAAGCAGATGCAATTCGTCATACCCAAAATTAAAAATAAATAAATTAAATAAGCAAGATAGATTACTTTGCGAACAGTATGCACTACCGTTACACAACTTACAGTAATTAAAATGTGCAAGCTCATTAGGTGCAGATCTAAAAGGTTAAAAGGCTTACCGTGGCTAAGCTTGCTATTTATAGCTTGCTTCTGGCTGAAACTTCCAGTTTTCGGACATTTTTCTTCATCTTTTTTGTTTTTTGTTTTTTCTTTCACGTAATCCGGGTAATGCTCGGGAGCTGTTTGTATATGTTTCATGAAAGTGTCGTTAAACTTTATTTTTGGACTTTTGCATACTTTTTCTTCCTGCTGTTTTCTCCTCCAACTCCTCCACTCTCTCTTTGCATCTCACTTTGACTTTAATGTTTTAGCCGACGTTCGTAAGCGTTCGTCTTCTGTATGATCCTCTGTTTTCTCTTCTCCTTCCTTTGATTTCCGGGCTTTACACACCATTTGACGGAAGCCATCAGTTTAGCCAATTTGTTGAGCCCGCGGGCGTAGCGGGCGGAACAACGAACGCATAAAAATTAGCTCCGGGAGGCAAAATGGACTTGGTTGGGGGTTGATTTGCGTAAAAGAGATTCATTCGCCCTTTGCTTACACGTACTTCCTTTTACCGTAGCTTGGTGTATTGAGAATTCACCCGTAACCTGTTACGGCTTTTCTCGCTAAGCCCATATACTTGTCTCATCGTGTGTTTTCTTTCGTTTTTTTCTCTCTTCTTCTTCTGCTACCCCTACTTGCTGTCTGCGTTCTTTTGGTTTTGTGTTGCAATAATCCAATAAATACTCAAATAGTGTTAATATGGGTTTGCTCGTTTGGTTTTACATACTGTTTTTTTTCCTATTTACAAACACCTGGCTTGCGTGTATCAGACACACATCGTGTGTACGCAAACGCAGCGCTAAACTGTGGAAGCACATCAGTGTATCTGTGCTTTCGAATCATCTCGCCTTTTTCTTTTCGTTACCTTTTTTGTTTGTTTCTCGCAAGAATAGAAGTAAAGTGAAATGGAAACGTATTATAAATTATTGCATATAAGTTTTGTTTTGATTAAAAATCTACCATGCAAACAAGTGGTGGAGCACCGCTCAAGAGTTCCGTTCAAATAAACTCAAACACACTCAAATGTCTTTCGTAAAATATAAACCAATTGATACATCTGTTTTCTTAATTTTGTCCTACAACATGGGGACGTGTTTGCTCTCCAATCGACGCTCATCGTTTGTCTCTTCCATCCAGTGCTGGTTTCAATGCTATTTTGTGTTTGTGTTGAATGTCCCGATGCTACTCGTTTTTGTTTATTTGTACCGACCGACCAGCAAGCCCGGTTTTGCTATGCCGGTGTGTAAAATTGGTAGCAAAAAATGGTACACCTAAACTAAGACCTTTCCCTCCCCCATTAAACCGTTCAGCCCGTCCCTTTTAAGTCGAACGTTTTCTTCCGTTTCTCCGCTCCGCTGGGCTCATTTACGAGCTTTCGCTTTCGATTTTTCCTACTGAAATTTGATTTTAAATGTATTTGCTTCTCTCGCTCTCTCGCTCTCTCCCTTTTGCTAAACCATGGTTTTCCCTGTATAGAATATACGTGTACATATATTCGTAGAAAAAAGAAACAAACATTGCTCGAAATTGACTCCGGAAAATGCGGAGCCACCGCACCTTGCTACGGGTGGTACACACTCTGTAAAACTGTCCTCACACCGTGATGGACACTGTCTTTCTACAACAGGCAGCAGCAGTGTTGCTGTCAGCAAACACCGTTCATTTGCTTCAGCGTTCTATTAGAGCTGTCGAGTTTGAATGTGACCAGAGCTAAATGGGGGGGGGGGGGGTTGTTTTTTTGAATGATTTCGTTCGTTAAAATCATCTACGAGCCCGCTGCCCCGCAAACACACGACAGGTCTGGGTAAAAATCAATCCCGGGGCAGCCGAGGGCGTGCTTTCGGCAGCAGTCGGAAGTTTTGTCCGTTTCAGTTGTTTCGTGTGGCGATAAAATTGTGCTAACTTTGGTTACAGGTGTAAGTGGGTGTGTGTGTGTTTTTTTTGGTTTTGTTTTCTTTGCTCACCACTCACTGGTTTGAGTAATACTAAACAATGGATTATTTGCTTGGCTTATGTTATTTTACGCACATAGCTTTGCGTTTGCGTGTGGGATAGTTTATATGTTACAGGTTATCATTTTTTGTGGCGTTTTTCTTTCTTTCTTGATTCTCGTGATTCCGGCAATGTGTGAAGGTTCTCTGAATGTTTTCTGTATATCATTCTACAAAAAAAAAAAAATCCTTTCAATGCCAAAACCTTCGGATGAAATGGGTGGTGAATGTTTTGTGCTTTTTTTTTGTTATTCGTTGAATAAACTATAAATCTTCACAGAAAACGAATGTATGCATATGTCGGTGTAGTGTTCGATCAGGAATAAAGTTTAAGGCATATTCTTTCGTTTATGTTCTAGCGAATGGCGTAGCCGTTAAGGATTACGGGCAGATTGTGAAAATAGAGCAATGGTAATGGTTTAAGGGGACATTGAAAGAGGTATGAGAGAAAAAGGTGCGTTTGGATGATTTCAGTCAGTTTTCATGTATAGTTGCAGTGTAAACGCACGTCGGCTGAACGGAGACGTTGAAAAGGAGAAAGATTGCCCCAACAATTTGCATTTGCAGCAGGCTGCTGAGCTGATGAGAGACGCATGACGTATGACATTTTTCATTTATCTACATTGCACGTTCCTTGCGCGTTCGCCATATTTAAGTTAATATGTTTTTTTTTTTTCTTCAGTTTTTGTGCTCCTGCTTTGTTAGGTTTAACAACAAGTTCGATTTGCTTTCACTACAGATACTTCCCTTTCGGCTTTGCTTTTGTCTCGCTTTTGTTTTTGGCATGTTTTCTCTGTCAGTTTTTTCTCTTTCAGCTTTGAGATTTGCTTCAGTTGTTGTGTGTTTCGTTTTCATTTGTATGTATATATATATGCATTGTTTTGTATGTTTTTTATTTGTTATTTACAGAAATCAATCGCTTACTTGTTTCTTTTTTGCACAAAATCCACTTTTAAGTTTACCCACGACTGTTTTTAATTTTACATGTTTACATGGTCTCTTCGACAAACAATGATGCTGGTGACATTTTTGATTTGTTAGAAAATAGAAGTGGAAGTTTTCGGGATGCACAAATATTTGGCCCACCTTCAACCTTCATGGCAATGTGCAAATATTGAAATAATGTCCAGCCCACATCTTCCGTCTCAGCAAACAGTAGCGACACAAAAGCCATCAACCAATATCATCCACCCGAAGTGGCGGTGTTTGTTTTAATCTCAAAAAAGTATGTTCACCCAAAGACGAAACAGCTCACGCGGAAAACACGCCATCTAACAGGTAGAGAGCTGAATCGTAACGATCAATGTTTAACACACAATATCGATTGTGTGTGTGTGTGTGTGTGTGTGTGTGTGTGTGTGTGAATGTCACAAAAGTTACATCTCGGTGAAACACAGCTCGGTGGATGGGAAATATTTTATTTACCAACTCTAGTGTAACATTCCCCTAGATGACGGAAGTCTATCTGTTTTTACGATTTTCCACCCACTTTTGGGGAATGTGAAAATATATATACACACACAGGCCCCCCCCACCAGCCACACTGCCACAGCCCCACAGCCGCTCTCATCGGAAACTTATTATTGTTTCCCTCCTCGAGGGTGGGGATGCTGTGCTACTTACAAGGAAGCAATTCTTTCGCATCATTGTCTCCATTTTGTACCGTTTCCTCTTCCAGTTTATTCTCCCTTCCCTTTATCCCAGCACAGAGATGAATTCCGTCCGCACCTTTACAGCAGAAGACGGTAAAACACTTGGAGAATATGTTTCATTGTTTGCGCCTCGCTTCTTCGCTGCTCCAATCATCACTGCGACGGTGTGACGGTGTGATGACAATGGGAAGGAAAATCTTCACCACGGTACACATTCACGGCGCTTCACGGGGTCCAGGTAATCCACGAACGGGAACGGGCCACGAGTAATGCCTTCCAGGATCGGAAGGTTAAATAATTACAATCAAACAGAGCGACGCGGCGGCACACCGGAGTGAGCGCCCAACAATACGCCAGCCGCCGGTAACAACAGACCCAACTGCAATTCGTTCTTTTCCGGGCGTTTTCTTTCCGTTTTCGTGAGATGCTGTTCCTTCCTCCCGGCCCGGCGGTGGCATCAGTCGTTGGTGGGATTTCTTGCAATGTAAGCGATCAATTTTTATGTCTTTTCTGTCTCCGGGTAAACTGGCTCTGGCGCGAGGAGTTTGCTGCCGGTGGTTTGCTGGGTGAGAGCACAAAACAAAAAGCCTCCCCCCAAGCGCATTTGTAGATGTGTTTGCGTTTTTTTTTATATTACAGCATCGATATAAGCAATGCTTCTTGCTGCTTGCGCCAACGTTCCTAGACGAACGTGTGTGGGACTCGTTTTTAAGGTAGCAAACTAAGGACAAAAACCTGTACAATTTCCACTAACGTTTGCGGGAGTACTGGGGTTCTGGTTGTTTTGATTTTCTAGTTTTCTTTTTTATACCATTCGTACTGACTAACATACAAAAACAAATGTTTTATACTTCATAATGTTATTGCTTTCATTGAATGTTTTTGGGTCTGTTTTTTTGTTTTTTTTTGTTTGTTTTGTTGTTGTCGTTCTTGGTGTGACTATTTCACCTCGTGCTCAACACACTGCAGACAAGTGCGTTAAACGATCCTTAAAATTAATGAAATTATCTGTACAATACCTTGGCTTTGCTGCTGCAGGTTGTGTGTTTTTGGTTTTACGATGAGTTCTGCAACAACAATAGATGAGAAATAATTGATTTAAATCGATTAGTGAAGATGTTTTTGATAAGGACACGATAGTCAGCGTATGAGCCTTAATGTATGTAATGTATTTTTCATGGTAATTAAAAAATAAATAAAATAATATTCCAAATCATTCTGATGTACCAGAATTATAATTCTTAACTTATAAATTAATGTTAAAATAAATCCTTGCCCGCTTATCATAATTACAGCTTCAAGTGCTTAACGCCTAGAAGGTAGGCTAATATTGCATCAAAAGAAGAACAGAGAATTATATGAATAAAATCCCCAAACATTACATACATTTAGGCGTTCATACTTTAATCGGTTTATTACAGGGTTTTTCAGGGGTTCTCATAGTTGTGGAACACTTCTTTGACCCTTTCCTATGGGAAGGGAACTTCAAACGATAGAATTTGGGCTTTATGGTAGCTTCATTGGAAATTCCTATTGGATTTGTACGACAAGGGTGCTATTCCAATTACATTAAGTTCATTTCACAGCAGAAAGAGTCAATAAAGTGTCCCACAGCTATGATAACTCCAGGAAAATCCAGTAAACGACGACATTTTTTTTTAAAATGAAATGAAACATTCATGCCTACTCACCTTAAACATAAAATGCTGACCCTGTGCGTCCTGCGGCGAGGTGCCACTCTGGTAGCCGGGGCTGGGCGACTCGGCATTTTCCGGCACGGGCGTGATGTTGGCGTAGTTGGCCGAACAGGAGAGCAGCCCGCGCAGCTGGGACGGTGTGCCCGGCATCTTGATCGCGTCCGTCGTGCTCGCCTGCGTGAGCGACAGTATCGAGCGATCGATATTTTGATACTCTTTGCCAGAGCGTGGCCTTAGCGTCGACGTCGCCTGTCGGATGTGCCTTTACGTGCAAGGGGGCGAAAGCAAAAATCCAGCATTATTAACACACACTCCGAATGATGAGCATTCCCAAACGCAACCTACCTCATGCCTTCGGGCGTATCGGAGGAACTGTGACTAGAGAGGGAAAGCGTCTCGATGTAGTCGGACATGTCGGACGTGCCGCTGCTGGTGCTGCGCGAATCGATGTACGGCGCACCAGGCACACCACCGGCCATCATCGCGTCCTTCGCCTTGGGCGGACATACCGGCACCTCCGCCTCGGCCGAAGTGCTCTTCTCCGGCACGCGCACCTTCTGGAACTGGAAGGAAAGCTCGCGCAGCGGATCGAACGACTTCGAGCGGCGCGGCAGCGACGCATGCACACAGTTCTGGGCGGGCAGCACGTGCCGCTGGTGGCGCCGGGCGGACATGGCCGTCGTCAGCGGCAGCTCAAAGTCGGTAAAGTCGGTGCCGCGCTGCCGCAGCGAGCCGGTCGACACGCCGGAATCGTTCGAGCTGGAGCTGTCCCGGTTCTGCGCCTTGCACGGCACGCTTTCCGACCGCCGGATGTACACGGACTGGGAGGCCTGGCTCGAGGCCGGGTTCGTCGAGGCGGACAGGTCGTCCTCGGCTTCGGTGGCCGCCGCTGCCGACTTGTCGCACGCCTCCATCTCCTGGTGGACGCACGGCGAGGACGACCGCCGCAGGGCCGTCGCCGAGCCGGGCGTTGGCGTCTTGCGCAGCAGCGTTTCCGTGCTGGGGGAAGCCGTCCCGCTGAGCGGGCTTTCGAGCTCGTCGCCGTCCGCGTCCAGAAAGCGGGACGACTCCGCCGACGCGGACCGTTTCCTGGGCGAGAGGCGGGCCTTCTCCGCAGCGCAGGCGGGCAGCAGATCGCTACTGTCCATGAGCTGCTTGCGGGCGTACGGGCTAGCGAGGGTGGCACGCAGCATCGCACTGCCCGGGACGCGCGACTCGTCGTCTATTCGCTTCCGGCTGCGGTCCACCGCCGGCCCGCACAGGCTCGGATTGCTGGCCGACTTTTCGCCGATGATGCGGCTCATGCGCTGCTTCAGCAGGTCCGATTTGGAGGGGAGCGGTGGCGCGGTTGGGGATACCGTTCCGTCGCCCGGTTCGGTTGCACCGCACGCGCCGGTCGGAGCGGCCGGCGACATGGGAATATAGCCCGGGAACTTGGACTTCTTGTTGCCCGGTTCCATCATCATGTAGTTTTCTTGCTTATCGTCCGTTGACGCTGTCGTCGTTGGTTGCTCTGCACCTCCCGCACCGTCTCCGTGTCGATTCTCCGTGTCCGTGTCGGGCGTTTTCACGCTCGGATGTCCACACTTGTGGCACAGGCGCGGTTCTTCCTCCTCTTCGTCCTCGTCCGGCAGCCCCGCCAGACATAAGCCAGCGCGCTGCAGCACCTCCTTGGAGTTTTCGTAGTTCTCCAGCGACCGCTCAAACTCGAGATTGGCGTAGTTGGCTCCCGCTGCTGCCGCCGCCGCCGCCGCTTCCGGTTTGATTTCCACATCCTCGTAGTTGTCGTAGCAGCTGGCGGGCAGCTGCTTCGGACCGCTGGCCTGCGGCTGCGTCACCAGCGGTTCCTCGCACGCGCACGCACCCTGCTCCAGCCTTCTGCGGATCTTTTTCGTCACATCGACGGTGGCGTAGATCGCGCCGCTCGCCCCGTCGCCCGCACCGCTCGCATCCATCACCGGCATCTTGCCCTCCCCGCTCAGCTTCACCTTGTTCACCTGCACGGCGGCCGTGTTTTCGATCCCGTTGCCCCGCTTGCACAGCGGCAGCGAGATCCAGTTGTCCGCCCACGACATCACCCGGTGGCAGGTACAGTCCACCCCCCGGTCGGGCCCTTTCAGCGGCGGTTGAAGGGCTGGTGCGTCCGCCCCACCGGACAGGCAGCTGCACACTGCCTTCGTCAGGGACATGGGCATGTCGTAGTTGCCGTAGCTGCCCGCACCGTCCACCGCATCCTTGCCCTCCTTCGACAGGTACTCTTGTATTTTTTTCGGCGTATCGTAGTTCTCGCCCGGCGTGCAGCCGGACGACGAGCCATCGCAGGCGACCGGCGTCTTCGGTATGTCGTAGTTTTCGTACGGGCCGACGCTGTGCTGCTGCTGCTGGGGGGTTTTGCCGGTCGACATACTGATGGCGGTATGGATGGGGGCCGTTATGTGCAGCGCAATGTCTCGCGGTTTTGGTGGTCGGCCCGGAACGGACGGACAGCTGCAGGGCGACGTCGAGCGATGGTGATTGCAGGCGGGTGCACCCGGCTGCTGCTGTCCGCTCGGTGCCTTCTCGTACCAGCTCGGCTCACCCGGGCCGCACGTCTGCCGGGGGATGGAGTACTCCGAGTTGTTGCTGCTGCCGTGCGAGCACAGGGACATCCGGTCGAGCGCTAGCTGCGGTGCGGGCAGTTTGTGCGTTTGATTGATGTGGTTGTTGTGCTCGGTTAGCATGTGCCAGGCGGGCAGCGGGGCGACGGCCCCGGGCGTCCCGGTGACGGTGGAGCTGCGCGACATGGAAGGGGCGCCGAGCTTGGAGATGCAGCTCATGCAGCGTTCGAGATTGGCCACCGTGTTCCTATGTTTGTGCGAGACAAGGTTTATGAGGGGTTGAGAGCGTTTTCTAAGCACAAAGCTTCTTCAATCACAACCACAGTTGGTGCCGTGACCAGGATAATGCATCAAAGTTTAAGGAAAACACTGGGTGGGTTGGTGGGCTGCAGCAACACTTACCTTGGGAACGAGTCCAAATCGTTGATGCTGTCGTGGCACTCGGAGACGGAGGCCGTATCACCGCAGCCGTAGTTGCTGTCCAGGTCGCGCGACTCCGTCGACGGCCAGTACGAGTTCCGGCAGGTGCAGCTCGAGTTTTCGATGTGCACGGTGCAGATCTCGTCGTTGTAGTTCGTCGAGCGTGATTCTGCGCCCTTGCGGGGACTGTCGAGAGCTTTGAAAATAGAAAACAGAGCAAACAGATTCCATTAGCTCCGATCGACAAGTTGGTGGAGAAAATCCACTTTACCAAAAAAAGAAAAAAAAAAGAAAACAGAAATGACTGTGTCTACTTACCTGCAATTTTCCTTGCCGTTGCCCGCTTCTTGCTCGCCAGCTTGCCCTGCGACGCCAGCTTAAACGTGTGCGTGATCTCCTCGCCCAGATCCGTCACAAACACGTACAGGCCCTCGCCCTTCCCGCAGCTCGAGCCACCTTCGAAGCAAAACCGATTGTCCACCACACCGTACCGTCTGTTGAGATGTGCAAGGCATGATCCAATGGCAGAAAGAGAGCAAAGCAAAGGTTAGTTTGATTGTACTCCCCAACAACAGCACGTTTGATGTGTTTCGCTCACCTTAAGTGCTCGATTTGCCATAGCCCGGTCAGCCGGGGAGGAACGCCCGTGGTCAGACAGAACCGATGATCCTGGATGTGCATCCGGGCGGGTCCGGTGGAGAGTTTCGCTTTCGGTGGTGCCGATGACACCAGAACCAGGTACTGGAGATCGTCCCCAAGATTGTTGGATATCTTCACCTGCGGGTATAACAAAGAATCGAAGCACCAGGGGGGTTTGTGTGATTATCATAGAAGGAACCAAACGCAACCAAAACCAACCTGCCACTGTATCAGTCTTTCGCGGGTATCGAATGCCAGCACGACTATCACGTCCTGGCAGATGATTGCTATCGTGTTGGACTCCTTGTCCAGCGTGAAACCCGACTCCACGCCGAGAAAGTGCTGCAGCGAGAGCGATGCCTTCGTTTGACCATTTTTGTAGCGATCCTTCGAGTCCCGGTAGAGCTGCAGATGAAGGCAATCTGTGAAGCGGATGAGGAGCATAGGGAGAACGAGAGAAAGCAGAAGAAGAAGAAAACAAGCATTAGTACAAACACACAGTATCAGACGGCTTGCAGCGGCAGAGAACGGGGAGAACCGGAACGGAATCAAACACTGCCGCACTAACAAAGCTGATTGCTCCGGGGAAGGTGCCAAGGTTTGGTGCGCCAGTGAGCATAAGCATCAGCACCAACGCGATTGTGCCTACAACCACCGAACCGCTCGGCAGCCCAGGCACGTCCACTCTGCAGCTGAAAGCCGAACCTGCCCTGCAGCAGCATCGAAAGAAGATCCTTTGAGCTTTCCCAGCGTGTCTACCAGCGTGGTTTTGTTCTTTCTTCGAGCCCACAATTTCCTTTCGCTCCCCTTGCGTCAGCATATTCGAATCCCCGCAGGGGTGTTTCCGTGTGCGTGTGTTTTGGAAGCGTGCGCTACATCCTCCAGGAGGCAGAGCTGGAGCATCCGTGCGTGGCTACCGGTAACGTAAGAAACTTCCCGGGTAACGCACCCCGGAGGCACTGGTGAACGAAAATTGGTGTAGCTGCGGCAGACGCCACTCAGTTCCTCCGCCAAAGAAACAATTAACTTCCGTCATATTCAATCAAAAATGAAAATTACTTTACACCACGCGTGACGCGAAGATCAATGGGAAAGCCGCAAACGAAACGTACGCCCATCTCGCCCCGGCTTTGCCACTGAAGTTGATTGACAGACTTGGGGGATATTATAGCCCGGGTGTGGTTAAGCGGACGTTTTCCCCGCCGCCCAGCCAGCTAAGCCACATTTCAATCGGCTCTCGGCAGCGAGGACGTGGACCAACGCTGGCGAAGTCAGCGAAATCTGGCTCATATTTTAAGCTTAGTTGCTGATTTTAGCTTTCCATCCAGCTCTCACAGACGCAATGGGCAATAGTGTCCTGTCCCGCCTTGCACCTCGGCAGCATCGAGATTCTAACCTTTCTTCATTACCGTGGCCCAGAGTTCAACAATGTTGTCTACATGACATTATGACCGGTTTTGGTCACACATACCAGCCGCTTTAGGAACGTGTTTCATTACTCTCGTTAAGCTCTTGTTAGTGACAGAGCCAAAGGAGCAGCACGGTGGACACACATACACATACATGCACACAGTGCGGGTACGGGTTGCATGGTTTGCATAGGTCATCGCCATGAAATCACACGTACGAAGTTCACTTCCGGCCACACCGCACATTCCTTCGCGTCTGTGCAGCCGTGTGCAGCCGTGTGAAAGCACGCCCGGAATGCTCCCGGAATGAAGCGGGATCCCACCGTTCTCGGGCTGGACTGTGAGCCTCCCCAGGACCACCCAGAGAGACGCAGAATGTTCAATTTCCATTCCACAACACACCACAATTATAATCATCATCATCGTCGTCGTCCGCCACACGTGCGATGAGCGGGTGAGCCGTTGAGAGTTTGGGCGACTGCGGGAATGTACCTTAAAACCGTCGGCCATTTGCAAATGTCAACCACGTCGGGCTGTGCCGGCGGTGCAAAATGGAGCCATTCAAGCAGGACAATCGCCCAGGACTCTTCCCCGGTGTATGGTGACGTTAAGTGTATGTTTTATCGTACCTTTAGGCGTCGCTCGGCAGCCTCGGAGAGCAAAACCCGAAGACCTTTGCGTGATCTCCCAGTGCACTGGACACTGATTGGAGTGGCTAGTGGAAAGCCACACACACACACACACACGCACACAGGGCATTTTGGGGCACACATTTTGCGCAAAGCCTGGCAGAACTGGCAAATCACCCGCGGGATGTTTTTGGGATCATTTTTTTTTCCCCGTTCCCATCCGCTGCTTAAGCGCGCGCGGTTTTAGTCCTTCGAACCGGAACGAGGCTGTTGTTGTCGTCGAATTGAGCACCGAACACCCGGTGGATGCTTTTGTGTCCGTCCGGCTCGTTTCGGGCGCGATCCTGGTCAACGGTTCCAGGGCAGCTGTTTACGCACCGTTATCAATTTGTTATCATTATCATCATTTATCATCTTCTCCGGGGGCGGTCACACTGGAAAGTAGCAGTGCATACTGGGGAGACTTGTTTACCCCTCCCCCCACCGAGCACGAACGTTGTGACCCCGGGCGGTGCTGGACCGCAAAAAAAAAGCATGCTCCGTAGAGCAAACGGAAAACACAGTGCGAGTTTCGAGTTTTTTCGGGGATGAGGCCTTTTTGGAAAATCGGACTCAACTTTAAGGAAAGCTTTCGCTTTTTAAAAAACAACCTTCCCACACACACACACACACACACACACACACACAAAACAGCAACCATGTGGCGGAAGCTCCCGCTTAGCGCATCGGAAGGACAGAGAGTAAAGCGAAACAGTTCGGAGCTGTTTTTGTCGACTCGACCGACTCCGGATTCCTTTTGGTGGTAGGAAGTTCAAACAAACTGTGGAAAGTGTTTTCTCCCGCAGGGCATTAAAAACGAGCACCTACTTGAGGCGGGAATGGCAAAAAATGTAGAAACAGCAGCAGCAGCAGGAACCCAAACTCGATCATTGAACCCTGCAAGTGCTCACCGGGAAGGTTCGCCTCTTTTCGGTCGGAAGTTGTAGCAGATGTTTTTTTCGTCTTCTTCTTATTTTTCTTGCCCTCTCCCGGAGATAATCAATTTTCCGGCCATCCGTACTACGGTGTGTGGTTTTTGTCCGAAGGGAAAGATGTTGATTTTAAGGAGTTCGAAACCGCTTGGAGGCGTTTTTCGTGTTCGTTTGCGGCACTACCGATAATAGCCGTTGTTGGCGCTGGGTTTGCTTTGGGTTTACGGTTTTACGGCGGGAGTATCCCGTCGCTTGGTGGTGATGGACAAAAAGTAGCAAAACTCCAGGAGCACGGAAGACAGATGATACTTTGCTTGAATTACTGAGCAATGGTGCGCTTGGAGCTGAATTGGAGCTATTTTTTACATTTTAAACTCAAGCACTAAGTGCATTTTCCAGCAGTTATTAAAATACTTTTCAAACGGTAAATTAGTTTTTCCTGATAAATATTTACCGCCACAGAGTCGTCTAGTTTTGATTTCTTTCTACCTGATCCTCTCCTGTCACCAGCATCGTCCGCAACCACGGCCACAATTCCCTTTTTTGAGGATTATTTAATTTCAGCGCAAAGGAAAAACAAATTTTATTTCCCCCGTTCACCTGTCCTCCGCACCTATTCCAACACTCCAAGTGGTGGGTTGGTTTTTCAATTTCGCTTCCTAAATGCAGCTGTCACCCATAGAAGAAAAAAAACAAACTCTTTGTAGCTCATTTCCATTCCCGGAGTTGCAGATCTGCTGCTTAATATTCTTCCTTCACGCGAACACCGTTGAATAACATTTCTAATTGAATGTCAGCAAAAACCACTCACTGTCGCCCAGCGCTTGCCTCTCCCCCGCCCTTTTGGCGTGACTGTGCTGCAGCTGGTGTCACAGTGATACACACACACACACCTACACACCTTGACAGCAAAACATTCACTTTGTTCCTGGGAAATGCTAATTTCTCACTAATTTCTGGTCTTTCTCCTGTACCTTCCGGGTGGAAGGGATTTTTTCCGCTGTAGAGAGTGGGAACCGTAAACACAGGATCTAACTTTTTCGGACAATCGGCTTGATGACAATTACGTTGCCCGTTATGGTTTCTCGAGCCTTTTTTCTAAAAATGCACCCCCCTCTTTTCTCCTCATTGGTCAAACGTTTATAATGAAGAACTTAACGACAGCACCCCAGTGATCCCTACACCACTGCGAAGAACGTTAAATGGCAACTCGTTCTCATTGCGTCCGGATGGGGGAGGATACACCATAAATCCAATTAAATTGATTGTAAAACTTTTACCAACTATTAGCCGTCGGGTGCTAAGCGGTACGCTTTGCTTGCTTCAACCGGAAACGGGCGGTGGACGAAGTTTCTGCCGACGGTTGACGTTGCCCTTCAGCTGTGCAAAAAACGGTGGACAAGTTGCGTCTGCGGACAAACCGAAGGCGACAGAGAGAGCGAGAGCACAAATTACAAACAATAAATGCTGATGATGAAGGACGGGGGGCTGCGCCTTGTCCACACGAGCCGGCAAATGGATAACGCCAATCAGTGAATGAGAGAGAGCGCGTTCCGACCGGGCGGGATGAAAACGAAACGGATTACGTACATGAATTATTTATCACGAAGTGTGATGTCGGTGTTGCTTTTTTTTCTGTCACTCTCCCGTGGGCAGAATGTGTTTGTTCTTTGTTCGATGTGCAGTCCCACTGGGGTGGAGAAAAAAAACCCCAGGTGACTTGGAGCTCTGTCTGTACTGTATGGGTACATTTTTTTTTGCTGTTTAATTTATATCCTTCGAAATTGTTTAATGCGCCTTTTAAGCGTGCATTTGACCGGATGGGGAATAAAGCTGATGGTGGTGTAGCTGGACCGAACGGGGTTGGATTGAATGCATGGCATAAGGCATAAGTGTATGTATGTGTGTGTGTTTTAAATTCATCACACCATTCACCGGGGCCCGGTAAATGAAGCAATTGAAAAGGTTTAAAAGGATATTTATCACGTCTAAAGTGGGCACGATTGAAGCATGATTTTTTGCCTTTTTTACGTGACATAATTTGTATGATTTTTTTAATTTTTGAGGCGAAATTTGGTGAAAACTCATTAATGAGATGTGTATGACATTAAATTTATTTGAGACATTATAGCCCATTATTTGAGATGTTGAAATTTCATACATCATTACCTTTTTAGCCCAAGTAATGTCATAATGTATTTCGAATTGCATAGTGACAGGCGTTATAAACTTAGCATGCTTGGACAATTGCATACTTTTAGGCGTGTAAAATTTTGAAAAATTTAAAATTATTTGGTGCGCGTTTCAAAATTTGGTGCATTACTTATTTTATTTTTTTCAAGAAATTACTTTTTTTGTTTTTTGTTGAAGGTGCATAACTAATGGCGTTGTATGCCTTGTTATTCAATACTAAAGTACATACACACAAGAAGTGCACACTTTCCGGCTTGAAGCATACAGAATGGCTCACTTATCGATACGAGATCTCAAAACAACAGATTTAACAAAAAATAACAAATTTAAGAAATCTCACAAAAACTGTTGAAGACTGTCTTTAATGTTGCCTTAATCTAAAACTACCATATACACTACCCTTCCTAAATGTTCTTCAAGCACTTTTTCTCCTTGTTCCTACAGCAGAGTCGCACTAGAATCGCAATGCACAACAGCTTAAATGCGTTTTACGTCCAATAAATCCCAACCGAATTTGGTACCGCAACCGGAAGCGCATCGAAACAGACCGAAAAAAAAAACTCACCACCAACGAGAAAAAGTACCGAATCAGCAGAGAGAGAAAGAGAGGAAAAGGGTGAAAGGATACATTTTCATTAAATTTAATGGATTCGAGCGATAAAGTGAAGATTTTAAAACATCGATAAGACCCTCCAAGAAAACCTCAGCACAGGGCAAGGGGCCTGAGCTTCCTGCTGCGAACGATCGTACGACACACACACACATACACACATACCGGTGATTTCGCGTCTTCTCGACTCCATTCGTCAGCCAGTGTGTGCGAGCGAAACCAAGGACACAGTGCTACCCGTGCTCGCGTTGAGATGTGATGTGTTTTTAGATTAAACACGTTTTGTGGTGGCTGATCTTGTCGCAAAAGTTAGAGCGTGTGTATGTGTGTGTGTGTGTCGGTTTGTGTGTGCACTAGTTCTGCCCAAAACCCCGAATCAACGAATGCTTTCCCATGTTTCTTCACCTCCATTCCGAAAGACCGGTTCAGCAGGCAGCAGGATGCAGTTATCTTTCCCGTGATGCCCTCCTAGTCCGTAAACCCCTTTTTCCCGAAGGCCAATCCTTGCACCGGCGGTACACCGTAGCAAGGTAAAAATAACACACACACACACACACACACGTGCACAGGTGCTTTATCCTTTTTGCCGACACGGTAAAGCGCTCGGGGGAAAAAGCCGTACGTCTCGAAAATTCCCATTAAGGGGAAACACGGCACGCAAGCCCACCGTAGCAGCCCGTGGCTGAAGAGATAAATCGCACCCGAGAAAATAACTGATGTCGCCTTAATTATTGTGCGCAGCCGAGGACGAGCTTTTTCCGGCAGGATGCATTTCACATTATGAGCCAAATGCCGGATGGTGGTCCCCTGCTCTTGCGGTGTGTGGTGATTATCCGGCTCGCTTCACGGGGACCACCGGCCCCCCGTGCTCGCACACGGGTGGGGTGAGGAAATTAAAAGTAAAACTAATTAAATTAATTGAAACTATCAACTTGGTTGGCTGCTGCGGACGGCTTAAGACGCATCGAAAGCGTGGATGACTGGGTATGTATTTTTTGTATTTTTTTTTGTGGTTCAAATGCTTTACTTCGCTCGTGCCTTTTCCATTGCATATTCGTGTAGCTTTCACAAATTGCTCCGCGCTATGGGAGGTGATGATGGAAAATGCGGCAAAAATGTCAACTCTCGAATGATGACAAATGATCCCCAGGAATGGCTATCAGAAGGGTTTTCCCATTTTTATTTTTCTTGCTTTCCACATTCCGTATGCACGGGGATGTGGCGGTGGGAAAGTGAAAAATAGTTTGCCGTCGAACTTCTTCCAGCAGCGGAGCAGGAATTTCCCTTCGGCACAAGCCACATCGGTCCCGATAGAGAGCAACGGAGCAAGGTCCTGTGGGGCAAGTTCAAACAATTCCATTTCCTAGTGTTTCTGTGTTTGCGAAGCTACTCGGGCGCGCTGCTGTACTCGCAGGCACAGCCCGGCTGCTGCCAGTTTCTCCTGCCTTGCATTCGCAAACGGTAATGCAAATTTCATAGCCCTGTCTAGACGCCTCAAACTCGGCAAGCGCTCTCGGCAGGCAGTTCTCGGAGGTCCGTTTTCTTTCGGACGGAAAATTGAACGGCAAATGTTTACTCTGAAAGCAATCCTGGGCGGATGGCTAGACTCTCTTGAGAGAAAATTATACCTACTTGTGGCAGTGGTAGCGGAAAAGGGGTGGATGTATAGCGTAAACCAAAGACGCAAACCGCTCGACTGCAATCGATCCCAATCGCATGCAATCGATGATAGTTTTAAAAGAGGGAGCGCTTTCGTCGACACACCGCAGACAGAGCGATTTGCTCGTGATTGCTTTCACCGGGAGGCGACAGTGTCCTGCTTCGGTAAGATATCCATTGCCTGCCAGGCGACAGGCGTGATTAGTTTCTGCCAATTGATTTGTTTTGCCGTCCTGGCCCGGACATCTTTATTGTGTGTGTTGGTTTTTGTACCACAATCATGGGCTCTATTATGATAGATAGATTCAATGAAACATTTGCGCACTGATTGGCAGGTGCAGCAAATTGCATTAATTTATAATGCCGTTTGCTTGATTTAAATTTGAATGATTCATGCAGAAGGAATTATGTGCCTGATGTGTACACTTTAAGATGAGCTGAGGAAAAAATGTATTAGTTTATGAGTTTTTAAAAATAAAGAGATATTATGAACACTTTGAACAATCTGATTCCAAACTATTTTGTATAAAAATAAACTTTTTGATCTTTGTTTCATTTTCACACCAGGCATTCAGGATAAATTAAAAATAAAAATGCCTTAAAGTATGCAATCTGCATTTCAGAAGAGGCTTCTTAATCAAAAATGTCCGGAGCATCCGCCAATAGCCAATGCTATCACAAAAACTGAAGAAACAAATATAAAATAACGCTTCAATATGTTAAAAATAAATAAATATGTAGTTCAGTTTTGGTTGCGCAATTGTTTCGGAACAGTTTCACCACAGTGATAGCAAAAAAAAACTTTATTCTACTATATTTTTGAACAACGTCTTTCCCAGATAAAGATTTTAATGATATCTCTTTCTCAAAGATAAAGGAATTGCGTTTCTACTGTAATTACAAGAAACATGAAAGACGAGCTGTCGTTCACAAAAACAGACAGGAAAAGAAATCTTCACAGGACAGATCATTAATTTCCTTCCATTTCGTTTGATTTCCTCTTTCGCTCCCTGTAAATTTTTTGTGAGGGCATAACATCTTTTGTTCTATTTCTTTTCTTTTCACCAACCATTTTCCCCCTTTTATGTTAAAGTGAAATCTCCCGGTCATTGAGTCAATCGAAGCCGAACTTCTCAAAGGAACCCCAAAGTACAAAACTGAGCCGAGAACGTGTACCATTAAAGTGCAAATATTTGCCAAAAGGATTATCATTATACGACCGACCAGGTTTCCGACCAGATCTTCGTCCTGCGGTATTGTGTTACAGCACAAACGGTTTTGGAATGTCTTACCCAAAAACCGCTTGCGGCACTTCGGCCAAATCGGATATTGAATCATATGTCAGGCAAGCAGACACGATTGAATTCCAAAGAGCCGTGTTAAGTACAGGTCCTGACAGAAACCCCCTCGACGCGCCGGACGCGCCCCTAGCTAGCTGCGGAAGAGTTGAACAGCTACCGGTGATTAATTTTCGCTGTCGTTCGCCGAGCCAGAACAATGAAATGTCACCGGTTGGGGCAGGGTGGTGGTGGTGGTGCCGCGCCCTGAGAGCTCAAAGAAGTGCTGCCAAGGAAGTGAATCATGCCGGAATGATTGTCGTTTACCTTCGCAGCAGTACGCGCTGCGGCGTTTTTGCAGGCAGGCAGAAGTTGCGAATCTTGCCGGGTTTGCGAACTCGCTCACACAGCATGGGAAAAACCACGCTGCACTGGAGAAATAAATTCACCGTCATTGTGCTTTATGAAAATGTCAGCCATTCTGCACAGTCATTTGTAAAATATGATTGGGAAGGAAGGCAGTCGAGGCGAACGAAGCTGCAGTTTGAGTTTCACGGGAGGATGTTAAAAAGACGTCGTTGTTGCAGAAGAAAGGTCCGAAAAGGCGGGTTGAAATGAGTCTTCAAAACCACATCTTTAAAAGGGAAGAGAATTATTCATTTAAGAATTACAGACTTAGCGAGGAATACATTCTCTCATCTAAATCCAAAAGTTAATTATATTTTGAAAGGAATTTATTTAGCATTCCCTTCTTTTTTATAAACTTTCACTAGCCTTAGGCCGGTACTGTTTAGCGACTTTCCAAAAACCATTGTAGCCACCAATTCAGGCTCGATGTACTCCAAACATAAAATATTCAGTGTCCAAACCACTTCTCGTAGGCTCGTTTAGGTCGTGGTCATCGTCGTCGTCGACGCGGAGCATATTGCTCCACAATAAGCCGCTCAATAATTTACCAGAGCCACCAACTCCAAAAGCCAATCCACCGTGTGTCCTCTGCGTGCGCTTCGGCTGGGCTTGATTGATTCCTCAAGAATGCCCGGAAGGCTTGTTGATTGATTTCGGCCATTTTCATCGTGCCAGCTAGCTCCCTTCTGCACAAAGGCGATCGTCGGCCGTATGGTCGGGCCCAAGTCCGAGAAGTGATTGAAAAATGTGGTCCAATCAAGGCATAACTTATGTGTTTGCTTAACATAAAACCTTCTCCGGCGTCTGGTGCATGACCGACAAGGGAGCCTCACCCCAGAATAAAAAGATGTCCACCGAAGCGTTTGATTGGAGAAGTCCCCCGCCCGCTCTGACACACCGGTGCCGAGACATCGGCCATCGATGTCTTGCAGGTTCTTTCCTGTTCCTTGACTTCTAAAATTGTGTGCTCGCCGCATGCTAGTTGCCCTGTGGGCAAATGAGTCTGGGTGTGTGTGCTTGTAGCTTCTCCGTCATGGAAAGGACCAACTTTTGCCACACGGTTCAGAAATTATTTCCATGCAGGTTCTTTTCCCGAGCCAGAACCAACAATGAATTATTGTACGATAATCACCGTCCATCGTCGTGCCTCACTCCGAGCAGGCTTGGGTTTCGAGAGACGTTTTCGAGAAGAACAGGGTTTACAGTGCTGGGCGTAAAATTGGCATCTCCTGCCCAACCCTCGGTGTCCCGGTGGGAAAAGAGGTCTTCTTGAGTTTGAGTGTGTGTGTGTGTGTGTGTGTGTGTGTGCTTGTGTGAGAACAGAAAACCACTAACAATGATCCTGGCGAAATGCTAAAGTCACCTGGGTATACATATACACATGTACACTTATTTCTGTGTAACGGAGGACCTCTGTGACGCCGGAACAACTTTTGAGCAACACTGGAGGGCCTCCACAATGGAGTTCTGGGGGGCAAAAGGTAAGCCTTCTAATCGGTTGACTGACCAATGTTCGATGCCGTACGTGATATCCATGTAAGGTTTCGAGCACACTCACACACTCACGCCACCGTGTGGTGGTCGAGTGCTGTTCAGAGCTTTCACCGTAAATCAAATATATTTCAAGCGTTAAAACGGCTCCCCCACCGGGCCACCGCCCGCAATGCAGCCGTGCCCGCTCTGTGGCACTCAAAATGGAGCAAAACTAGAGCGGAACACTCATGTCATGGCTGTGGTTGTGCGGTCGAACGGTACACAACATGGTCGGGTCGGGCCGAGAGTGGTGTGTCGCACGGAGGGATGTACAACGGTACAGCGGACAGACGGATGTAGTACCCAAGCCCAAGCCAAGCCTGTTCGGTGTTCGGAACTGTCAATTTGAATCACGTTCGACTAACAACTTCAATTTTCGGTCATTTACTGGTGAGGATACGCATTTTAGACCCGAGATTCCTAGGATCTTCTAGCCCTTTTCTCCCCCCTGTCCCTAGTAGTGGAGAGTTCACCAAACGAAGGATATCGTTATTCTGGGTAAGGAAAATGCGCTCTAATCTGGTAGGAATTCGCTGGGGACTTGTTGAGGATTATGAATTCAAACTGGAGCGGTGTAGGAATGTTGCTGTACGTTTAATCTGATTTTTGAGACAGTAAGGAATTTTATTTCGGAACCGGTAGAGCATTCTAAAAACAACCCGAAACGTAGATGTCTTTTGTAAATGTCCACGGAGGGACTTTTTCGCAAAGGTTTGGTGAACCCTTTAACCCATCATAACTCTCATCGGGATATACAAGCGCAATCATTACGTTTTAATCGTTTAGAAATGATCCATCTCGTTCAATTGCAAGCGATCAGGACAGTTTGAGTCTTTAAATGTAAGCTGTATTTACTCAACCCCAGAGCAGGTAGATGCTACAGACTTTAAAGAAGAACGCCCAACTCACTAACTCGGAGAAAACGTAATCCCTTCTTCTGAATCGATTCACTTGCCCAAACTCACCTCCGGGCCATTTAGCCATGCGGGCTCGTATTTAAGGGTTTAACAACGGTTCGTACTGTCACTGTCTGCGCTCCGCAAATCCTCAAACGCTAGTCCCAGCAGTTCATTACGGCCACACCGGGAAATGCCCCGAGGGGCGCAAAACCTGCCAACCTCTCGGTCCGTCCACATGGTTGAAAGTGAAAATGAAACACATTCGCGCTGGGCGACTCTTTTGCCACTGGTCGACTGGCACACGGTCGAGACATAGAATCAAACAGAAAGCGGGAAAAACACACACTGCATTAGGCGCAGACCTCCGTGTGGGCAGGAGATGGGGTGGGTGGTCCTGTGTCCTCTCCTGTGTCCGTGTCTGCATACATAGGGGTAATTAAGCTGACGATGATGTTTTTTTTTTCCGGTGGCACCACAGCAGGAAAGGGTAAATTAAAGCCACACCCCACGATCGACCTGCGGGCCGGCTCGGGGATCGTTCGGAAATGCAGCTAGCACTTGGGACACTGTACCGGGCCGGAAAGTGCACACACACACAACCACAGTGCTATCGATTTTTACCGTGTCTTTTTTCCCCGTTTTTGCTTACTCGTTCCTTTTGGGAGGCGTGAGGCATACAACGACACTCAGCAGCAACAACAATAAAAAAGCTTTAGGAAATGGATTTCTCATCATCACGGCACACACACCTCGGGCAGTGTGAGGAAAGCAAAAAAGAAAAATACCCGCAGCACAGTGGAATGAACCTTTTTGCACCTTATGGCGACGCTATTCTCGACCCTCCAAGGTCCAAGGCCACACAGGACACTACAGTAGAAGCGAGCGAACGAGCAAAATGGCACTTGGCACCGCCGTGCAGGATGAGTAGTACACCCCCCTGGCTTCTTCGGCTTCGCCTACTTGTTTGATTATGTTTATTCTGCTGATCAGCGGGGTCGGCAGGGCTATTGACGGCCGGGAGTCGTGCCGGGAATGGCTGATAGGATAAAAGGATTAACGCCGCAGGCTAGTGGTGCCGGGAAACTTATTTATTTTGCCCCGGCTAAGAGTGTTTTCTTACATTCTAAAGAGGGCGCTGGACAAACAGGCGAGACATGGGAAAGGGGGGTTTTAGTTTATCTACAGGATTCGAGGCACATCGAGGCACACATGTTGTTAATATTGGACCACGCGGTAGCAGTCTCTGGGTGAAGCAATGTTTTGGAAATAACGTTTATCACGAACATACTAAGCTTTGGATCTTGGAACGAAGGTTTTTTTAAATACAATTTAGAAGATTGTGTGCACAAATTCGCCTGCGTGAGTCTACAACAAAATATAACAAAGGATTTTTAAATAACATTCAAACTAAAACTAAGAATGAAAATAATATTCTCAAGCTTGTTTGCAAATTTATGCTGCGTGAAGCCATTTAGAATTGAACGCACGCTGCTGTAAATCATTCAACAGGAAGAACCGGGCCACTCCCAGCGAGGTGAAAGCGCCTCGTTTCAGTGCCAAGAAAGTGGCCATTCTTTCTTTGGCAACTACACACACACGCACACGCACACACAAACTGAAGAATCACACCGTAAAACCTGCCGAAATGCACTCGCGCAATAAATATTGTTTTCCGGCGTAGAGTTTTTCCGTTGCGCGGCGTTTGTCCTCCCCCCCCCCCCCTTGAGCGAGCGCATTATCGGGGTCAGTACGCAGGAGAGCAGCAGCGAGCTGCTGATCGGAAATGGGGTTTTCGTGGTGGTCGGTTTCCGCAAGATTTACGTCGTAATGCGTTGTGTTCCAGCGCGAGGCCAGAACAGACAACCTCCCAGCCAAAGGCGTGGAGCGTTGCCAAAAGTGAAGCGAACCAATCCGTACAATTATTTCACCGAGCGGTGCAGTGAGCGTAGATAGAGAGAGAGGGAGTGCGTGCCCCGTTAGTCGGTCGTCTTATCCATTTGCCCAGGGAAAGCAAACAAATGTAAGAAGCCAAACAGTGCACGAACAAAAAAAAATAGTAGTTCGGTAGCAAATCTGAAGAGCATTAGGAGTGCAAGTAGGGATGGTGTAAACGGTAAAAAATATACTGGCAGATAGTGCCAGCACACTGGTAAGTGGTGAATTATAGACTTTCTAGCGCTTGCCTTCGCCAAGGCGGGCGCCCTCTGCTGGACATGCTCCAACTCCAGCTAACGAACCGAAAACTGTTGAAAAGCGCTCACGAGGAGGTGGGAACATATTTTTTCCAACTCCGATTTTTTTTTTTTTTTGGCAACCCCCAAATGGATATGAGTGTCGGAAAACAAAGAGCGATTGTCTGGGGCGGATTCGGGGCGGAGAGCAAAAAAGAAATGTGGTGAAGTGATAGGATCCGACAAAAACAAAAAAAAAAGGAGAAAGCAACGGGAACGACGGGAAAGAAAATCTTCTTGAACTGAGGATTGAAAAATCACTTTTTATTTCTATCCTTTGGTTGCGTTAGACATTGGCCAAGCCTTTGCGCTTCCTGTTCCCAGCAAGAAATGGCTGGAACAGATTGGCAAAGTCGATAAATGCATTATCGCGTGCGAACCAAATGCAATCATTTCATTAAACACTCATCATTCTTATTGACCTTTGGTGGGGTTGGGTGCAGAAAATGCTTATCAAACACCGCTCTATGGATTGCTCTCTATGCGATGAAGAGAGTTTCAACAAAGAACTCACTCGGAAACCAGAACTAAAGCTCCGCAAGGAGTGAAATATTTCAGCAAGGCACATTTGAAAACCACTTATAGCTCGCAATGAGTGAAATATGCGATGAAAGGTTATCGGAAAAGAAATAATTCAGCATGATTGGTGTAGTATAGATGGATAAAAATCATTCCAACAGTGATTTATCAAATTTTAATGAGAATGAGTGATATGATGTCATCATAATTGACGATCTTAAAAGTGTTAGTTATTATTTTTTCTAATTTCTATATAAAAAGGTCAATACGCCTAAAAGTATGCAATTCACATGGCACAATGCACTTAACTAAGCATTTTATTCTATAAATCTTTCTGCTGAAGAACAATTTGGGAAAATGTGAACCAGAGTTGCTTATATAGTTGACATTTATATACTTTAGGATCCATTACTCTTAGGTAAACAAATTTCTGCTCAATCGATTGGAGACACACAAGATCATCATAAATTTGACTCCCCCAGCTTAATCCTTCACCTATATCTCCACGCTTACGCTGGAGCTGCTCCTGTGCTGGGCACACAAAAGCCATCCATTTCCTCGATTTTCTTATACCGCCCCGTCCCCGCAGCCGAAGGAACGGAGATGAATGTTTCATTATGTTTGCGCGCGCGACTGTTTGCTAGCGCGCTATTTATCTGTTTGCCGGTCAATCCGGCAGCGGCTCGGGCCTATTATCTTTATTATTTTTTTTTCGTTACGATTGAGCGATTTTGGCTCTTGCTTAGATTTGGCACGGGTGGTAGAGAATACATACTTTCTGTGTCAGCTTACCGTGGGGCCTCCCCATGGGGCTGGGGTGCAATCTAATCGAGCGTATCTGATGGATTTTTAGTGATATATAGAAAGCAAATCAGGGCAAGAGTGATCGTTTTATTGTGAGTGTCCGTCGTCCCAATTTATATCTCGGCATAGCGCGCAGAGGGAATTGTCCAATCCATCACAAGAATTTGCTTCAAAGCGAAAGAAGTTGGTAGGAACGGCTCGCACCAGATACGGCTCAAGCGTCAGCTGACGCTTTTCTCTTGATCAACAAAGAAAATTAATAAACGTCGTCGCGAAGCAAAATAAACTACTCAGCAAATATTTTGACACACTTAAAGCGTAACTAGCGGGCGGTGAAACTGAGCGCGCTCCACACTCCTAACATGGAAAAACCGCGGAAGTAGCGCCCGTACCTACTGTCCCTGTCCTGCTAACCTACCACAAAATTCAATCAATGCGAAAATTTGCATAACAAATCCTCCACTTGCAAGCGCGGGCCATTTAGCGGGCAGCGAGGTGGCAGCCGCCCCTTCAACGCCAAAACGCTAATGGGCCAACGACGGACTTCCGTTTCCGATGCGCTGCCGCGCGCTCGAGGAGCGCAGGAGGGAATAAATATTTATCAGCCACTCGTTAACTCATCCTCTTCTTTGCCTTTGCCACAATCATAACAACAGCCGACGAGCTGCAAGAAAGCATCCAGGCAGGGGCCAACTCTCTAGCCGATTTTACACCACACCACACAGCGGCCGGCGCGGATCGACAAAAGCAAAACCACTCCGGAACGGTTTCAATCATGTTTACAAATGAAGCAATTGACTCGATTCCGTTTTTGGGACCTTTGGGGGGTGGGCTTTTCAGGAAGATAATAGACCGTAGAGAAGCTTTCGCGGCTGGCCCGCCTTTGACGACGACCCATCATCTGCTCCTGCGGGAAGAGACCGTATCGGAATTGTGTGAAGCATTTCCTTCTTCCCGGCTTACTTATTGATAACAGATTTATTGATTCACAAATCACTTAGAACGGAGTGATAGAGAGGCAGCGAGCGCGAAAGAAGACGAGTAACCGACGGGCCACGGTCTGGGCGGTCGCCAGTAATTCATCATTATGCTTCATCGACTAATCGTGCGGTCGGGTTCCTTTTCGAGCCGGTATGGTACTTCCTGGCATCCTCATAAACATCGCCATCGACACCGCGCCATCATTAGAGTCATCATTCTATCGCATCCCAAGGGGAGGATTATTGTGGAGGCGAGGCGAGGCTTTGGCTCGCCGGAGGAAGGTATATCGTTTTCGCTCATTAATTTCCCATCGAGTAAATCTCGGCCGCCCCGGAACACGATATTGATAGAACTGGGTCGTCAGACGGTACACCCGCACCCGCGCCCCGAATGGTTTCCGTAAACCAAGAGTTGGGTAAATCTAATTCAGATTCATGAAGGTGAATGAATCTTTGAAATGATTCAATGAGTCTGAATCTTTGTTAGAAAGAGTCTGTGAATCTTGAAAGACTTATTAATCTGAAAGATCAATTAATCCCGAAAGATTTACGAATCTTGAAAAGTTTATGGATCTCGAAAGAGTATGTAGAGATTCATACATCTCCAAAGATTCTTAAAGTTTGAGCCTCTTATCATTCTTCTCCTTGGCGTAACAACCTAGGTGGTCATGTCAGCCTATTTGTGAAGTATCAGTGTTTAATTGTGCTTATCCGAAAACATCCATCTCCGACGACTTCCTACTTTACGCGCAAGCCATTTCACAGGCTCTTGGCATGTACAACACAGCCGGATAGTTTGTTTTGATATGTAATGAGACGGTCCATGCAAGGCTTGAACCCACTATGGGCATGTTTTTAAGTCAGTACTAGTTAACCACTGAGTCTATGAGGAGATTTATTTAAAGGAGAATATTTTTAAAATCATACGACTGTAAAGATTCATGGATCCTTGGAGATTCATGAATCTTAATGGATATATGAAACTTGGAAGATTCATGAATCATGATGGATACATGAATTTTAAATCTATAGAGAATCACGAATCTTTAGAGATTCGATTCGAGATTCGTATCACGCATCCTTGAAGATTCATATGAATGAATCTCAACGAAAGATTCATAAAACCCAACACTACAAAAATCGCCACGAAACGATGGCAAAAAGGGTCCTCTGCACAGCATATGCTCTCAGTAAGTATGTAATAATCGCATAAAATAGCTCCATTCTGTGAATGGTGACAGTTTCAACAGCACACATTGGGCTGTGCGGAAACTGTACGAGAATTATTCTGCACATAAAAAAGCGGTCGGGGTAAAAGACATAATGGCTATGTCCTGAAGCAGTAGTGTCCTTGGATGGAATAATATTACCATAACTTCCCATTACATACATTCATGCGTAGCTTCTTTTTTCCAAACGAGCAATCAAGTAACGTTACTATGGAAATGAATTCACTGTTGTGTGTTTCAAATTAACGAAATGGTTTTAAAAGAATGGACTTTATTCTCAAAAAACCACAACAAACACGGGGGACAAAAAAGCCTTTTGAAATAATTTCACTTGCTTCTTCTTTTCAATTGATTAAACGTTTACTGAATCCCGCAAACCCAGTTGTGTACTTGCGCATCAAATGTTCGTGCGAAATTTCCCACCGCAACCGTAAACCTGCCGGAAAGTCAAACACAAGCGGCGAGGAGGCTGGCTGGGTCGCAATAAAATTGATTGCGTCTCAACGTTCCGCGGTGCCGTGTGGTGCCGCACGCGGCGGTATTTGCCTATTAGCGGGCACGGAAAACCTCAGCAACTGGTTGGGGGGAAATTGAATTAGTTTACAATCCGCATCGCGCTGTCAAAAACGGGGATTGCACATGCGTGTGTTTCTACCTGTGTGAGATGTACCTGGCGTGTCGAAAATCGGAAAACATACCCACAGATACACAGACGCACAGAGTTACACATACACATACACTCTCTCTCTCTCTTTCTAAACAGTGCACGGTACCGAAATTAAGCACACACGTGTAAAGTTTGGCATGCCCGGTTTTGGGACGCCAGTGCACACAAAACGCAGGGAACAGGGGAACAGCCACCATCATATCCCGGGGAGGTTACCGGGAGAGAGCAAACATAGCACGAGTTCGCCGAAAACGGCAGTGATCCCGCAGATCTGCATATCGGCACCGATGCGCAAACGATGGATTATGATGCTGTGCAAATGTTGTACAAACATAAGCGGCAGCTCCGTCTGTGCACACGAGCCCCGATGGCTTGGCACGCAGCGCACCAGGCGAACGGTTTCGATCACCGCAAGGCTATGGCGGTGATTGAAATGCCGCACGAAATGCGTAACAGGGGCATTGCAAAGACTTCGCTCGCAACGGCGTTAATTGATAAATCATCGGCGGGAAGAAGATGATTTTCCATGAACAGTAATGCTGGCGCCTAAAGGTATGCAAAGGGAGGGATTTAGCAACGATTCCACTGCAGATGATAAGGTGCAATAAATCGTATGGTTTCGAGTTGCCATTCATTACATCGATCAATCTGAGGGTTTTGGTGAGTGCGATAGGTATGTGCGTGCCCGAAAGGTATTTTCAGCCATTTTGTGTTTTTGTCGGAGTCTTTTTGCAATTGTACTGTTTATTATTTGTTAATTACTGAGTCAGCTCTAATAACTATAACTTAGGACTCATTTTGAGTAGCAAACACAACATCCTACATACTAGACGTCCAATCCCTGAAAGGTCAAGGGCGGGAGTTCGTTTCATTGCCTTCTCTCATGAACTATTCAATTAATCAGGCAGAAATTGAATGTAACGAATTGTGCATGATTATTTCATCCAACAGAACCAGCAGCAGCGGAATGTTTTAAATGAGATGTTTCCCATTAAAATAATTCCCCGAGCGTTTGGGTCCTGGTGGCGCTGCCAACCATACATAATTCACCGCAGTTTGCCAAAGGATCGCAAAAGTATCGGTGCCGAAAGGTACGCTTCTTAAAGCTCTGTTTGATGGCTTGCTGGCGCTACAACAAATTCATTTAATTTTTGCCTCTTTACCCTTTACCGGTAATGCTCATAAATTAGACTAGAAAAAAAGGATACTGGGTTTGGTAGGATACGGGGCAGCAAGTCAACCCATTACCTTTTCCGCATGGTGCTGTGCTGTTTGCCCCGAAAAAAGGGTCCACATTTTTGTTAAGGTAAAAGTTTACTTTTTTCACTTTTACTTTTCCCCCCTTTGCACACTCTACACGTTTTATTTGACGTAAAGGAAATGCTTAAGATTAAATTATTCATAACCGGTTGCCCAGGTAAGGGCAGCCGATGGCAAAAGCACCACAGCTTTTTTTGTTGGAAAATGCTTTCCAGCGTGTTTGTATATATATATATATATATATATATATATATATATATATATTATATATATATATAATATATATATATATATATATATATATATATGTGTGTGTGTGTGTGTGTGTGTGTGTGTGTGTGTGTGTGTGTAGCTTGTTTGCTAAATTTTCAACCCACCCGATCCGTTCCGAAACCGAAAACATAATGGCGAGGCGTTAAAGCTCTCTGACATTCAGAGAAGCTTTGCGCACCACTGTACGGCTGCAGGTTCTTTGTTTGTTTCGGGGTTAGTTCGTGTTTTTTTTTTTGCTTCTTTATTGTTGGCGTGGCCAGCTCCCATTGAACAGCAGAGCATCTGTTTCCGTTTTAATAATTCTGGCAAAGGGCTGTGCACGGAACACGGATCAAACACAGCAAAGGATCATAAATATTTTACATACTTTTTACTGGCACGGCGGGGCTTCTAAATGAGTTTACTGCCCAGCGGAGCGAGCACTGGCACACATACCTGCAAAGGAAAACAAAAGAAAATTTAGAACCAAATTCGCCGAAGGTCAGAGTGTATGGTTTAAATATAAGCGAATGCACAGGTTGGTTGGAGTGCGCTACAGCAGAAGGTTGCTGCTGGGTTAGCCGAACTGTGAAGTTGATGGGAAACAGTGAGCGAGATCTTACGCAGCAAATTAAAATTGCTCATTATTATTCATTATAGCATTACTCGTCAGTGAACGCAGATACCAATCTCGCCGAAAAACAAACTTCGAGCAGCACAAAAAACTTTGCACAAACCATAATTTGCAACCAATTGAAAATGCAAGGCTGCAATTCGGGTCCCTTTCCGCTCGCCTAATATTACCTCGGGTTGTTTAAGTTTTTTGAGTTGCAAGCAATCACTCACTTGCCGCCCCAAAAAGCAAAACTTTCCACCCCCAAAAGGCGCGTAATAATGGTAAAAGCAACGATCGAAAATGATGCTGTTGCCAGGTTGTTTCGCTTTTGTGAATAGTTGCGGAATGCAGTTGATTGTTAAGCAGAGAAAGATTGCAATAACTCTGGTAATTCGGGCAAGCGCAAAAGTTATAATCCGTCGATACGGGGCGAGAAAGAAATTGAACAATTTTGGACGGAAAAGAAACATTCCATAATAGGCAAGTAATTTGAAAGCAATTTGTTGGGAGGAGAGTAGGGGGAATTGAATTTGTAGTTGAAAATCGCACAGAATATGAATCAAGGGAAAATAACACAACCAACAGTTAGTGAGTCTATAATTTCCCGATAGATGGCGTTTTTCGTAGGGTTTTTCAGAAGATAAAGCCCTAAATTAGTATCCTCATCTAAACAAGTAGATCTTAACAATGTTGCTCAATAAAATGCTGTTTAAATAAAATTCAAACAACAACACAACATCTCAAGTTTTGAAAAAAATGTAGGCATAATTTTCGGTGCAGTAAAAACTTCTGATTTTCGTAATTCTTCCTATGCTACACACTACCCTTACATCTGACGAAGGATCAAGTCCTGCAACCGCCCTAAATCATGCTCTAGGCCTATTTCTTCACTTTACTCTATTTCAACAATTCAATACCGCGTAGCTCTTTTGGCAATAAAAAACAACACCATTCCCAGGTAATCCTACCGTCCACTTCCATTTAGCAGCCAACCTTCAAACAAAAGGCAAAACCACATAAAATAGGATCAACGTGTAGACCGCAGGGCTAAAACTTTCTGCCGGACGGTCGAAATTGTGTGTGCCTTGCTACTGTCCGGGTTCTCGCGATGCGGACAGCGCAACTGACAAAGGTGCATACGTCTATCTGTGCTGCGGGAATTTTCTCACTCTTGTGAGTGAATACCATCCCGATGGTCGTAGTATCGAAAAAGTTTGAGCGTTCCGGTCGAGTGATTTCTCGATGTTTGAGTTACCATCCGCAAGAAGGATAATCCTGCTCATGCGGTAAGATTTTTTCCCGTGTGCAGCGCTGGATAGTAGGCAAACTTTGTAGAACACTAAGAAGTACCGTTTGACTTTGTTTTTGCCCGTCCAGGGTTTTGTGACGAGAGTGACCAACCAGCAAGGTTGGTCAAAGCTCAAAGGTGGACTGAAGTAACTTCTTGCTCCGTAGGTTATGAAGCCGCTCTGTCGTTGCATAAGTTGAGAAGTTGAACTAGAGCAGGAAGGATATTTTTTCTTCAATGAGCAAATGTTTAAAACCCCTCTATGTATGTGTTTTCATCTAGCTTCAGTTTCATGCGGGAAAACTTTTGCAATGTGTCCGCAAAAAAAAGGTTTAGCAAGAAAACACGGGAAGAAATTCTTTGTGAAGAAGTAAAACAAACCCCCCTCCATAGATGATGAAAATAACAGAAGCTAAAGATCAATAAAATGGAACATGATACCCGATCCGTGCGGTCACCGAACGATAAGCAACTAACTTCGAGCCACGCATAACGAGCTCCATCGAATCGAGCTGCACCACAAAAGCATTCTTTCGCGGAAGTTCCTTATCGAGGTAAACCCGAAAATTCCACTCCAATCGGAGTTTGTTTGAAGGATACATAAAAAAAAATACCGCCACCAGCATCGCGCTGACATTCCGTCTCCTGCATCGGAAATGAAATCCAATCACAGCGACAGACGGTGCCCTGCCATCGGTTTCGATGATACCACAAACGATGGTACGATTGTAGTAATTCAATTCCAATCGAAGAAAGAGCCAAAACTCAGTGATAGCATTTGGTGAGCAAGGAGACATAAAGTCGATCCCAGACTGGGCAAAGGGTCACTTTATTTGTTAGTGATGGCATCTGATTCTGTTATATTATTGTGTTCTTTGAATGAGCTTATCAGCGTGAAGATATTTTAGTAAGTTCGTTTGATACATTGCCGCTTTTTGTTAGATGGAATCAGTCATTTACTTAACTTAATTAACTTTCAAAGAGCTGATCAAAAATGTCATTTACAGTACTTAGGCTAGACTTAAAACAAATACTCCACTATTTTAGCACAGCAAACAATTAATTTAACACTCGCACATTACGAACGCTATTTCCCACGCTCGGAATAGCTCACAACACGGTAGTCATCTTCAATTTGACCCGGTGTGTATGACATCCGAAAATGAAGTTAATTTCCTTTCACCTTTTCGGCAAAACAAGGTCAAGCCCCGGGTGAGAATGAGCCGCTGATCCAATCTGAACAACACCCCCGTCCATCCTCCAAACTTCCTGGATAAAATTCCACATTTAGGCATCAGCAATCCCCGTGCAATCCCGGTGGGAAATAGATGGCTTGTCACCTGTCGGCATCTGCTGCCATAATGACGTGCCAGAGCAGCACGGTTCCACACATTCTGATCCTAAATTCAGCATCATAATCACACCAGGGGTCACACACCATTCTTTCGACGAAAACTCTTTGACCTGACGCTGCTGCGCCATCGCAAATGTTTCCTTGCCTGGCTCCGTTTTCACTCTACCCCCTTCCCCTATCCCAACAGCCATGGAGCCAGCTAGTCATAATTCATTCGATTATTATCAGCGCTCATTTTCATTTGTAATGAGTATAGTGAGGATCGTGCTTTCCGAGCGCGAAAGCACGCGCCATCAAGCAGTCACCCCAGCAGAGCAGCAACCGGTGACAAAAAAGATGGATTGGGAATGAATCATTCAACGCGCAGCGGATGTCCTGCAAAGTCGCGATACTCCCAGGGGAACATGCACGAGCTGCCGGATTTGAGATCTGTCAGCGACAACCAGTGAGTGAAGCGTGTGAAATGCAATTTGCATCGTTTCGTTTTCAAACTGGAAAGATGTTGCCCGGTGAGCCTGAAAAGGATGGAGTATTTATGCGCTAGCAGGCGGGTGCAGGAAATAAATGCAATCGATCTGAACTTGGTAAGATCGTTGAGTTTACTTAACAGCAAAGAGCTTTGAACTGCGATAACAAGCTCGAAGGGAAGGCAGCTGGCTGTTGGATGCAGAGCTGAGATTAATGCATTGGACAGGCCTGGGATTGACTGCAGTTGGGAGATGGCGCGCGACTGTTCGTTAGGCAGTAACCATATTCAATCAATGGAAAACGAGTCTCGGGGGAGAAATTTACTGAATGTTCGATGCATATTGATCTGTCTTGGGTTGCCATAACTTGGATCGTGAATAAATTAATTACTTTTAAGCGAGAATATTAGATTGCGAATATTGTTATTATACGATTTGAACGTTCATTGAGGTATAATTGTATTTTCTGAGGCAGGTTAAATGTGTCGAGTTTGCAGACATTCAGACATTTTAAATGTTATACAAGATCATGCAAGTAATTCAATGTTTATTTTATGTGTTTATGGTGAAGACGGTTAAAGATGTACAATTTTAAAGTTGGTAATAAAACGCCTGCAGTTATGCAATGCGTTTTGCAAAAGTAACGTATTATCAATTTTAAACTATTTTTCAGTTTTTTATGGTTGTCCAAAAAGCCAAACAGTCTTATGCGATATACGTTTACAAATGTACGGATTGTGTTCCAAAAACAAATCGTAAAAAATCTAAAATTATTGAGTTAAGAAAATCTTTTCCCTAGATACGCCATTCGCCAGCCTTAGCTCTGGAAGTGATTGAAATTCAATTTTGCATTTCCCTCCACCGATTGGAATGGCCCCTACCGAAACGGGACCATAGGTGGTATAGGGATTTGCAAATTGTCATGTCTTTTGCATGTTGCCGCACACAACCGGGCAGAGCTAGCACACGGGCCCGACGCTGCACAGAAACTGTCTTTCCAAAAACTTGCAAAACAGTTCAATTCAATTCGATTTAACTTGATTCGATTGTCAAAATGTCGCACGAAGCGGCGCGGGAAGAGGCAGAAAGAAAGATTGATGCGAGGCATTGTGTAGAGAGTGCGCGCGAACCGGAGCAAATGAGATAGTCAACGGAGAACCGAAGTAACTACTAACACCCAAATAGGCTTTCCCGTGGTCGATGTGTGTCTGTGCCTGGAGTCGATAGGTACCAGCAAATACTTTCGATTGCAAGTTTTTGTTGCAAAGAAAAGCTCCATCAGCACAAACCATAACAATAATGGACAGCAACAGAAATGGTGTACTAGCTAAAACTTTTCCATTTTTGCTGTTGTTATTGTTCCATCGTTTACGAACGTGACGCTACGCCCGGTGTAGTTTCTAGTAACAATCCGTTTTGCTTTTCGTTTTTGCCCTTTTATTGCCCAGCCCAAAAAGGTCCAAGAGTGGTAAAATATATTTAAATCTAATTTAAAACATGTAAATAAATCTTGTTTCCCATTTTGCTCGCACAGCACTAGCACCAAGCGGTGGCAGACGGCAATCTCATACACACATTGCAGGAGGAATGGCTAAAAGCTGTCTCGTTTCGCTCGTGGAGAAGACTCGACAAGCTTTGTACGTAAAAAGGTTGCTTACGTTGCTCACACAAAGCTTTGTGCTGTGCTGAGTGCAGCAGAGTCTCGTCGGTTTTTGTGCGCCCGGCAGTATGCAATCTTCTGTCCATTTCCAATCCCAAATCGGGTTCCAACCGGGGATCGGCACTGTGCGCGCGACTGCTAGACAATATTCTCTCCACAAACAACAACAGGCAGCTCCGGTGCAGCTGCAAGCAATGGCAGGGATTTTGCCCTTGTATTTGCCTATTTGCTTAACTGATTGTAGCGAGTGTTTCTTGGGCATCGAAACCATGCGAAGATGGTTTTGTGCTCTGACGGCTGTGGACGGACCGTCCAGCAGTGTTTTGCTGTGTTTGCACAGTAATGATTCTAAAACACTCCAGCAACGAAGTTGCTAGCGTTTTCTTGCCCGTGCTATGGATAAGAATGATTTCTACTACGATGCAGTGTAGGAGTAGCAAAAGTCGTGTGAAAATACGTTTGCTTGTTCTCAGGTCTAGTTCAGTGAAAGCATTTATAGTCCCGCTAGTTTCTCAAATAAAATAGAGTGGATTGTTTGTAATATTTCTTAAATGTAATTTTAAATATGTCATTTCATATCTATGTTCTCATCCTGTTTTATAAATAGCAGCAATAAAACCTGTCATGCTACAACCATGTACTTAAACACCTTGGAACATCTCCTTCAGGTGTTTACTTCAAACTAGCACATGTTCTTTTCTTGTAAAGAAACATTTTAATATCCTACCCAACCAGCTAGTGTCAACAGCAAATATCAATCAACGACACTTCTGTGAACACCAAGCACCGAAAAAAAAACAAATCTCTCACCGCGTAGCGCGTTCGTGAATAATAGCAATTTCAGATGCATCAATCTCCATTTCTTCATGCCACTAGCACACACACACATACCAACGAAAACCCGACAAAAGATTCATCTATTATCAATTTGACGTGCAAAAATTTCCACATCCACGCTGGTACTACGTATTTTACTGCGGCTAGACAAATGACAGCGCTTCACCGTACACCGGTGCCGTGACCAGGATACCTAGTAGCCGCTTTTGAGTGGTGCTTCAGTTTGGCGAACCGAAGAGGTTACGACAGCTCATCAGATGCATCGTTCCCCCATGTTATCTCCCTCTCCTTTTCTCTCTCTCTCTCTCTTTGTTGGCTGACGGGATGGCGCGGAACCATCGTTACCGAGCAACGGAGATTGACGATGTCGGATGGTGTCGAATAAAAAGTGCGCCAGGAACAGTTTTTCTTCGGCTGTTTTGAAAAGTTTACTCATATCGTGCTGGGGACGGGGACGGGGGGGGGGGGGAGGGAGCTGTCACAGGAGCTTCGGATAAAGAGGACATCCGGGATACGGGATGCTTGGATGCTATTTTTTATATTATTGTTGGAGTTTCCGAAACGTTCCAGGGAAAGGTAAGTGAACGACATAACAGGAACCTTCCAACAACATTCATAGCTTGGGGAAAAAAAAAGTAAACCCCTCGTCGGTAGAACAATTGAAGTTTTAAGGATCGAAAAAAGTGCCTTTTTTACTTTCCGGAAGCTTTCAGCATCTTTCAACCGGGAGAAATAACGTCTTGGATGAATCGGAAGGCGAAAGCATGAACTTGCTTGCTGAGTAAACTTGCCAGACCCATGTCCCCCGTACCAGCGTGCCAGTATAAGGTAAAATAAAAATGTTACAATAAAATGCACCCGACGTGTAACGCGTTAGTGGCCCCCTAGGAGAGCGGGTTACGCGCTGTGGAACGTATTCGTAGGCGGGCGGGAAAAACTAACGTGAAGCAAACAACGAGGGTGAGAGAGGTTTAAAAGGCTCATCGGGGTAGAAAACTTTTTCCACCCGTTTAACCTCGATGGCAGGTGGGTTTTACCAGTGCCCTGTGTCTGGCTTCTGGCGAGTGTATTTTTGTACTGCTTGTGTGTTCTTACACTCTTCTTACAGCTTGTTAAACTCGTGGCAAACGAAGGAAGCTTGCGTTACGGCGTGATTTTCCTTCGACAAACGGTTTTTATGACTTCCATTCCCCCTGGTGAGCGTTTTAAATGGGAGTGCAAGAAAAAGAAGTAAAGTAAAAACACTTCCCGTCATCGTTGCCAAGCATTATCGCACCGAGAGTGTGTTGCGAGTTTCCGGTAAGCCCGCCGTGGTCATTACAATGAATTTTCATGAGCAGCAGGGCAAGCGTTAAGTAAATAAGCCATTTTTATTGAAATCTACCCAACTTGTGGCCGTTTATTTCTTTCAATACACACTTTACGGCGGAGCGTTTGCAAAGAGCCAAGGCTGGGGAACACTGTTTTGGGGACATTGAATAATGGCGCTGGTGTAAAATCACTTTCAAAGTAACGGTAGCCGGATAAAGGACGGCTAAAGTCGAAATTGAATTGTTGCATACCTGCAGGGGCTCCTTTAATGGATTGAAGAGAGACCGTTAACGAACGTAGCATAAAGTTTCACAGTCTTTATTAGCAAGTTTAAATTTTCTTTAAAGCTATTGCTCAAAATCCTCTTCTAAATGTTAAACCAATCAGCTACAGTGAGTTGTATCGTGAGTTTGCTAAATCGTTATCTGAAATTGCTTTGCTCGAAATATATTGAAATGAGTTTCCCTTTTCGATTTACAAACCCAAAAGAGTTCGAGGACAACTAGTATCAACTGGTATGAGGTAGCCCTTTCAAAAGAAACTTATGAAAATCTCACTTTCGCTCCAGAAGACAGCATTTTAATTATTCTCGTGTGCTGTGTATTTTTTATTTGGCAAAAACAGCCTGATACTTCACAAAAAAACCCCTCATCCAACCATTATACCACGGAAAGCTAAAGAGATGGACTTTTTCATTCATTCATCTGTACCTTCGCTTTCACATTCCTCCTGTTGCCTACCGCCGCCCCAACAAAATCTCCGGAAATAACTCTTGAAAAAAGCGAATCAAAATTCGGCACAAAAAAATACACAACAAACCCATCCCATACTGCTCCTAAGCCACTTCTTCTGCCGTCCTGGTCTCTTTGTGTCGTGTATGCAAACGAAGTAAAAAAAAAACACAATCCCACGTCCAATGACACACGCCAACAAAAAAAAAGGACATTTCACGAAAATCGGTACGGAAGTGAACAATGAATGGAAAATGAATGATCGACTAAAGGTTCCCGCCGCAAAATAAAGCTTTTTACGGTGCCTTCGCCGTGGCGTACCGGAAACTGACCGCCATCTAGTGGCGCTAACGAAGGTTAGGAAGATATGAAGAAAAAATCTTCAACTCGGTGGTTTGCGGTGTTTTGGGAATTTAGCATATGGTTGGAAATGGTCTATTTCATTCTGCCAAGAGATACAAAAAGCAACGTGATACTATTTTATGAAAAGATCGAATCATAATTCCTGGGAATGATGTATCATTCAATAGTAGTGTTTGCTCTCTGTCGTTATTTGTAGGAAAAAAGATGTCTATGCCGCTACAAATGTGATTTTGATACACTGCTTGCATACATTCAGGCTGATACGATATTTGTAGGATCAAATAAAGTACTCAAAACAGATATGAGCTTACAGCTTAAATATAAAACGAAAATAGTCTCAAAAGCTCTCTTTTGCACACAAACCACCACCAAATATGTCGTAGTGCTTGGTTGAATAGGCCAGCACAAAAAAAAATGCAAAGTAAATTTAAAGAATCACCCGAACAGTGACAATATGTTGTACTACGGAGCAAGCAACACGCCAACCACTGGGAAAAAAACAAGCATACCAGCCAGTCAGCTATCACAGCTCTAATTTGGTTTCGTGTTTGCATTTTTGGTTTGCCGCTGTGCACCTCCCGTCCGCGTCCGTACGGCTGTCCGCTTTTCACTGCTCCGCTGGGAACACGAGCCATCGGTTACCGCGCCCGTCGGGTATGCAAGAGGGGGCCAGAAGTCCAGGATGTTATACGAGGTGGAAAGAAAATGACAATGTCATTTGTCATAAATACGGGTAGCCAACGACGGAACAGAAACCAAAACCAAGAAGCAGTAAAAAAAGCGTGCAAACCCTCCCGCCGCTCTCCTTCGGCGGTGTGCTGTCCCGGTGGACGGTTTTGTGGTTTTGGAAAATGGATGATTCCATTTAAAAGATAACGATGATGCTGCTGCTGCTGCTGCTGCGAGAAAGCGAAACCGTTTTGTCGCCAATGTTGGGGATGTTTCCTTTCCACCCAGAGCTGGAAATGAATATGCTTTTCATGAGGGAGGTGAATTTCCCTCTGGAGCGTCCCATGTCGCATCAGCGCAAGGTTGTATAAAGATAAAAACAGCAAACTAGCAAACCGACATCCTCGCAGCACCAACCAGCCCGGAATGCACCGAAAATGACCCTGCAGCGACAAGGGTGAGTGTAGTTTTCACACATACAAACCAATGTTCCATCGCGTGTGTGTGTGTCTGTCACTTTGGCACTAAACTAATGACTAACAAATTTTATTATCCATCCATCTGTCCATTCCGCTTTTAACTTTATGCGGCTTTGCACCGTTGCACTGGTGCGCACTGGATTACACAGAAGGAAACGGAACGGTGCACAGGATGGTACCATTTTCCACATCACGATGCTTACACGTACTTAGCGGGTGGCAGCTGTTAATCTGTCGTCCCGCAGCAACATTTAGTAGCGAGCAAATAACCCATAAACCGATTGACAGCAACTCTCGGGTGACTTCAAACGAAATGAAACACTGAAGGCAAAAAGGAGAAAAACAAAACAAAACAAACCCACTAACATCATAATCTGTGAAGAAAATGAGTGAATTATGAGCGTCTCGGGAAACGGAGCCGGATCTGCACATCCACATCCATTACGGTTGTGCAGTAAAAGGTTGCGAATCGTTAAGGCGTGTTACGCGAAAGTAACGCAAACTGTCATCCGGCGGTCGGCGCATCGCAAACCGGGTGTATGTTGTGCTGTGTCGGTGTCGCTTCTTGTGACAGTCGATCAAAGGATGGCGTACCAGAGATCGTTAAGTTTCCGCTGCATCTTGCCGGCTGCACCGGATGTACTGACCGAATGGGTGGTCGTCGGTTGCAATATGCACCAGTTTGTGGTGCGCGACGGATTGATGCAGTGCAGCTAAGAATAGACCTCGGATTGTATTACAGATTGTTTCCGGGAAATGTGCCTCACTGTATTGGAACGAATACAGCAGTTAATTTGATGCAAAAAGGGTTTAATAAAGCATTTTTTTTAAATATTAAACCAATTTTTGAAAGGGTGGGATTGATATAAAGCCATATTTATAACTTTTTCAAGAAAATAAATTAGGTTACATTTCACGGAATGATTGTTTGATGCCAAATCTTACCCCTTTAACAGTAAAAAAATCAAAAATGTTGACAAGCAAAGCTTCGTGTCATCCTGTCAGCTTAGAGAAGATGGCAAAAATTACAAGAAAAAGATTCCCCGAGCTCTGATCGATTTTCCTTCGCCATGGGAAACGGTAATTTGGACCGAATTTCCGTGGAATCAAGGCTATTAATATGTTATTATTTGCTAGAATTTTTGGATAGTATATTGTCCATTTTTGTAGCTAAAATAAGGCGGTAAAAATTTTAGATTTTACATCCTTTACCACCTTTAAAAGAGCATTTACAACATTTACCATTTTGCTTCATTGTCCGTTTAAGTAAGAAAGTTGAAATTTCTGTCTAAATCAATGGAAATATTCATTATTATTCCATTTTTGTGCATTTTTTTTATGGAAAACATTAAAAAAGGTGGATAAGCATACCTTTGTTGATTCAATGTAAAAAAATATGTTCTTTTTGTACCTATTTACTATCTATTGTGTATTAAAATAAATCTAATTCATTTAATCATCTGAGACCTTTGGTGCGTTGACTATATTAAAATCACGATTAGTCAAACTTCAAATAGTTGAATTCGTAAAAAGCCTCAATACCTTAAAAAAGGAGTATAAACCAGACAGAAAAAAAAGAAATCAACAACACGCACCAGAAAATCGAGACAATTTTCTTCACGCGACCAATAATGCTGCAAAGCGTTCCACTTAATCTGGCACAAATTTGCAGCAACGCCCCGAGCACGTGCAACATTTAAAACCCCCCACAAAGCGCATCACCCAACTGCAGCCGTTAACCCAAGTGTAGAACAGAAAACAAAAGACCAGTAAACCCGAACCCATCATCGCCGGAAATCCGTTTGCGTGCGACGAGGGAAATGGCCGAAAAAAGAAGTCGCTGCAATTGATATTGATACGGCTTAATTTGGCACGCGCTTGGGTTGCCTGCGCACGGTCGAAAGGGGTGTTGTTCAGATGCATTTAATGTTTTTTTTTCTGTGCGTGTGTGTTGCTTTTGCTCATCACACTCATTCCCCCGCACTGGTGGGAATTGATCGTTTTTCGGCGTTTTTTGTCGGGTGAGTTTGTTTTAACGCGCGTTCGCTCTGCACACCTCACCACCAAAGGCTTACCAATTGAAATATGCTGCCGCTGGGTGAGAAGCGGGTTTAAATAGGAATCAGCTGGAACCATGCAAAAGGGAACGGGCTATTTCCCCCTGATATTTCATGAACCTGTGCGTCGGGCCAATCCGTTGCTGATGCACCGTGCATCAATGCATGCGAGCGGGCTAGTGTACTGGGTCCACCGTACAGGATATGGGTTCGCTTTCTCTTGGGGTGAGTAGTTGAGCGCTGTTTTTTTTCAGCCACGCCTATTTGAACCAAGACGGGGGAATTGATTCAATTTAAACTAATCCCCGGAACGCACTTTGTTGTTAGTGATTGGATATTTTTTTGCTGCCGCTTCGTGCATTGGCAATGCCTTTTCGATACCCTTTTCCCTGTAGGGATTTTTTTTGCATACAAATTTACACAGATGCAGCGCGCGTATTCTGCCGTATCATTTTCAGCATAATCTGCGCTTCATAAAACATCGATCGGGAATCCATTTCCAATCGAGAGAATCCGCGCCTTGGCTCGATGCTGGATTAGGCATGGGAGAAGCCGAGTACCCGAGTGCTATGCACCCTTTCCGACATGGTGTAAGTTCTCAATTAATTTCCTTTACAGTAGATCTTTTCAAGGGATCACAGGGATTCGTTCTTATGGGAGGCTACGAGCATAAAGACCGTTGTCGGAAACCTATTAAGCATGCAATCATTCGCTCGTACCATTGAACGACTCATCGTTTATCTTCGGTTTTTTTCGGCACGAGCTGCAGACATTGAAGGTGCATTTCACGGAAAATAGGATTAGCTTCGCGCGATACAAATTATAGATTTATAGGTTAAAGCTATAATTTGAAACGGAACTAGATCGTGAGAAAGGGTATCACAGTTTAATGCGCTCCACAGAGATAGGATATCAAAAAAGGGCTGCAAGAACCTTCATATTCTGCAAAAAAAACAACTATTTTTGTAATTAAGTTTATTAATCATTTTGAAGACATTTTTCAAAACAATTCAGGCAATAATGAATTATACAAAAAACTCTCAACATTTCTCTAGAATGATGCTACCAACAAACAGAAGCGAACAGAGTTTTTAAATAAAGCAAAACAAGAGCACATGCAGCTGTTACGACGAGTGGATTTGATTCCAATTTGTACCAGGGCGACGACAGTTAGGATTTAATGGGAATTTCTCTCGTTTTCTTATTCGAATACACGTTACGAAGCAGCAGTTCCTTTGCAGTGCCTGCGTCAAAGGGTGACTGCTGTGCGATCGAAAAGAAGTTGCCCTTTTCATCCACAACCCCGGCAGGCGTCCCCGACGACACGCCCCGTTGAAGTGTTTGTGGGATGATGGAAAATTTATTAATATTTTTCACTGGAAAATCCAAATAAACTCTCCCTCTCTCTCTCTGCCTCTCTTGGTTCTGTTGGGGGCATCAATCTCGTGTGCCAGTGGCTTGCACCTAATCTCGCACCGTGTCGTTTCGTTGAACTCCAAAACATGCAAACAAGCAGAGGCAAGGGATTGAATTTGATTGTCATCTCGTCGCCTCGACATTCTCCGTATTTTGTCTGAGGCTCCTCTCCGAGGGGGAGATTTTTTGGAACGAAAAGGAAATTAAAAAAAAAAAATCAGTATTCTTCACCTTGGTTTGCCGCAGCTGGCTGGCATTACACAGGCGTCAATTGGGGGAAGGTCGCCAACACTTTTAACTCTGATTGGAACCAGATGTTTTGACAACTAAAGGGTTTTTTTATGCTGCTGTTGCTGGTGTGGAACAATAAAGGTTTATAAGAGCAGTCTTGTTGAGTTGTGTACCCCAAAAGACTCACACAAAAATAAAACTGGCGACCCTGTCGGAAAAAGCACTATGACGCTTTGAGCGATTCCTTTCGGTACACGCCGCCCGCTAGATCCATTTAGTGTCACATGTAAGGTTCGCCGCCTTGTGGACGCCAAAAAAGGGAATGACCCTTCCCGGCCCGTTCTGGGTACGTGCAAAAATCACTCATCCGAAAATAGGTTTAATGCACTGGATTTGAATAAATTAACCCTTCACGATGGGATGAAAAGTAATTCACGGGACGCAAACTTGGAACGCCCCAACCCGCACCAAGCTCACCGAAGGAGTGACGCGAGCGAGCGTGGGCTTCAAATTGAAGCCGCTTTCCCCAAAACGGAAAAGGATATACCAAAGATTTTCGCCCGGGAGAAGGAAAAAACAGGTAATTTTGTTTAGCGAACTGAAGGCGCGGAAGAACTTAAAGTCCCAAATTGACCCGTTAATTGGCTTTCTTTGTCAACTCGCTTAGCCGGGGTTTGCCTACCTCGGAACAGTAAGCGTAGTCGTCGCCGGAGCATGCCGGAGCGCACGGGATTGAGGAAAAGCACCCTCCACACCCTGGAGAGTGGGTGAAACTTTTCATCCTTTTTGCCTTTGTGCACCAGAATTTGCCCGAAAGGAATTGTTGGCTTTACTGCCGACCTTATCGGAAAGGACGGCCCCCAAAAACTTAAGACCCGCTCAGGGTCAGGGTGGGGAGTTGTATGTTTTTGCAAGATTTTAAATGTTTGACTATCCAAGAAACTTCGGCCACAGGCTCCAGGTGAACGAGATTCTCAAGTCCCGAGAGATGCTCGTACTTCCCGGAAGACGTAGCAGGCACCAGGCAGCACGGACGCAACGGGTAACCACCAACGTTCACTGGAGACGGGGCAGCGGTTTCGCTTTAAGGAGGAGGTTATGTTTCTTTAAAATTGCGAAAATATTGCACCGTTTTTGGTTGATAATGGAGGATGCTTTGGGATTTTGGGATGTATGTAGGCAGCAGGGAAGATTTCAGCCCAATGATGCCCCCTCGCTTAAGCTTACGGAACATGGCTATTATTTTACCTTTGCTGCCGCAACTGCGCCCTGATAGCCGAAGGTGCCGTTGATTCTGATAATTTGTTTATCCCTATGTGGTTTCGTTGGCAGTGATGCATAGCAAAGGGATGGGATGGGATTTAAATTTCCCCCTTGAAACTATTAATTATAACCCTTTAATAATGTGAAATAGAAAACGAGGATGCTTGTTAAAGTGGATAGCGAAGGTTTGGTACAGATTCAAATTTTGGATAAAGCACCGAAATTCCAAGCATGAAGTTATGACTTCAGAAAGAACAATGTAGACAGTGTGTGTATTTTTGTGTATTAAAAGCATATATATTTCACGTTAAATAATAAATGATTTTATTTCCTCTTGCTGTATAACAAAACTAAGAGACAACTCCGTTTTAGCACATGCTAGGACTATGACAAAAATAAAATCCCAGACAAAGGAATGTCCATCGCTGCGAACGGAAAAGGAGAAAAACCTTCTGAAGCCCTCGGAACCACCGATTGTTGTTTGCCGGCAAGCTACTGAAGGTCCGTCACCGCCGGTTTATGGGTGTTGCTTCTGACGCACTTTTATGTACGGATGCGTAAATACTGCCTGCCACCCCATTAGTGCGGGGAAGGGTTTGATACGCTTTGAGTGAATTGAATACAGGCGCCTGTACCGAAACAACAAAAAAATAGCATGCGTAGGCAACAGAAATATCTTCCTGCTTTTAAGGGAGCGACCCAAAAAAACTAGGCTACAATATAAAGTAGAAAAAACACACACGCTTTCACCCTTGCGCTTACGGAAAACCTTAAAAAAACCGAGAGGCCGTTTTAACAACCGGGAAGCTGTGGCAAAAGGATCCCGAGGATCTCACACCACCACCACCAGGAGCAGCAGCAGCACAGGTAGAGCGTGTGCGTGTGCACAAAACACAACGTACCATACCTGCAAACGATAAATAGCGAAACCATTTTCCGCACAAAGCAACTCACATCATTTATTTTATGCGCTCGAAAGCATTATGTTTATGATTTTCTTCCGACCATTTGTTTTCGGGGGATGTTTTTTTATATTCTTGTTACTGCCAGCCTGCTTAACCGCCTTTACGGTTCGGTGTGTTTCACTGGCACGTCGTTAGCGGGCGGTAGCGGATATCAAAGAGTTTGTTTATGGCACATAGCACAACAACTGCGGGCAAACTCGACTCCCCGCGACAACTCTTGAAAGTGAGTGACGGCTAATGCTTTGTGACGGGTTGCTCTCTGTGTCTCGCAGTTGGTTTTGCTTTTTTTGCCGTTCGCCGTACGGGGATAAATAAGTACTTTTTTATCCCGGCTGGATTTCCACCATCGATATACACACGTGTGTGGCGGTGTGCCCCGTAGGGTGGATAGTACGTATGTGGAAAAGGTGATAATACCAAGATTTGAGTGTTTTTAAAGGATGTATTTGGTGGTCAACGCATGAGGGACAGAACATTCTGGTTGTAAGTGAGCGATAACAACGGTTTAAGCAAAATGGCTACTAAAATAAATCAGCACTTGGCAGAACTGACGAAACACGATAAGCGCCAGGGGAATTGTATTAATTTCATTCTGCTACTAAACATATCGGATAACAGATGGGTAAAATATTTGGTTATCCACTTATTTAATAAATACAATCAATTTAAGCATCTGCTTCAACAGCACGATTTGTTAAAAAAATCCAAATGTTTGAGATCTTGAAGCCATGTTCATTCTATTCCTTTTCTATTCTATTTTACAGAATAATATGTACCTCAGATTAATGAATTAACAATAAAAGAAATATATAGCTGCTTTCTTAAATAAAAAATAATACTATTGTTAGTTATAAAAATAAAAACAATAAAAACAATAATGATACTAATAAAAATTAAAATAACAATAGTAATAACAATAATAATAATAACAATAATAAAAAACATTAAAAATAAAATAATAATCACAAATCCAAAATTAATAGTAATAAACAAATAACTATCGAAAATAATCACAAAAATAATACAAGTTCAAATAGTAATAATAGAAATACAATAAAACAAATAAAAAATATAATTTTAATAGTATTAATAAAAATAATAATAACTTTTAATTTAAATAACAATATTTTAAAGAAATAACAAAGCAACAAAACACTTCAAACCATTCAATTAAATCATAAATCAATAAAATAAACAATAAAAGATGCGAAACTTTCTTTGAAATGGCTATGCATTATTCAGTTGAAAATAAAATAAAGTGTTTGCTTCCGCTATGTTAAAACAACATTCCATTTTTAAACGTTTAGGCTTGACGTAAAGGAAATATAAGAAAAAAAAACCAATCAAGCGCAACACGATAAAAAGGTCAACTTGTTGGAATAGCAAAAGGCAGCGTACATTCTCTCCTGATCCGTCAAATCAACTCCCTCAACATCCTACACTACTTACAGTGGATTTGTAAAAGAAAAAAAGGATCCATCAAGATTTCACTTCATGTCGTTTTTTCATGCTAAGTGCAGTGCGCTTCAAAGGCCCACCCGACACCGACGTTTGTGGGTAACCAATTTTTCACACCAACTTTCAATCTACACCGCACCACAAAAAAAAAGATCGTTGAACGAAAAAAGGATTTGTACGACGTTACACCGCAAAGACAATAACAAAAAAAGTGCACACCAAAGCGATAAAACGCCAGCCTTCCTTAACGAGCTGACAATTGAGAATGGAAAACGTGCCCGGTCGATGATACCAGGCAGCAGTGTAGCTCTTGCAGTCCAACGCGCGAAAGCAGACTCCATTCGTACACATACCGTGCAGCCTCTGTCTGACTTTGCTTGTGGATTGGAAAATTTATTTCCCACAGAGAAAGCGTGTAAAAAACCATAAAAGCCCCATCATACAAACCAATGCCGCGGGCAGATTTTGGGGTAGTGTGTGTACCCCGCCCTTTTCAAATCAACGCGATTTTATGCGCTTCCTTTATGCGGCTGGGGCAGCTCCATGTTTGGGGCTGCGGCACAAAACTGACCAACATTTGCGTAATTTTCTTCTCCCGGCTGCCCCTTCCCCGTACACACAACTCGTTCCATTATATGAAGGAAAAATTGCTTGTCGAAGGTGAACAGTTCGATCCGTATGCGGTGGCCAAGATAGCGATCATATATCATCCACGGGCAATGTGAAGCGCGGGCACGCTGCATACCTTCCAGGCGCACTACAGTGTGCGCCAAAATGCGCCGCAAAAAATAAACCAATCACCGTGCGTTTCGCGGATTCTGCCTGACTTCCGTCATAAAATGAAAGCCTTTTATTGATCACCTCCACAGAGCAGTGTGGATTGCCCACGGATGCTCGCGTCTGTTAGCCCCAACCAATAACGGAATTCGGCAGGACCATATGGAGCGCAATTTCTCTAAACCAGGTGCCAGAGGCCTGTTTCCCGTGCACCACACCAACACGACCGTGTCCACCACCTTGTGTGTGATGAATGAAATTATATTGCATCGCGAGAGCAATCCAAACGAGAACCCCCCCGTGGAATGAAAAACGACTGGTAAGAGCGCACTTCATCGGCAGGCTGTTGCGTTTGACGCACCGAAAAACCGTGAAGCGGCTGGTACCGGGGGCAGCCCTCATTCATGTGTGTGTGCGTTTCGGATGGACCTGCAGACCATCGAAATCGTCTGCACAAAGTATAATGAGAATTTTGAACAATAATAGCGTACATTTTGCCCTGCCACCGGACCGGCGTGGGAAGCAATTTTAATTAGCCCCGAGCGTTGCAGATGTGACGCGGTGACATTTGCCGTGGTGTCTCGGGTGGAATCCGTTTGAAGAAGGGTTGTGTGTGTGTGTGTGTGTGTGTGTGTGTGTGTGTGTGTGTGTGTGTGTGTGTGTGCATTATTTAATGGGGCGATTTTGGAAAGATTTCCTCCGCGCAAGTGGACTCCGTCATCGCCAGAAGGTAAACAAAACCGAAATGAGTGCATGGCAGGGGGATTATTTATTCTAAGCAGAGCGAAGAGCTACGGGTTGCTTACGGGTGTATAAATTCACATTTCGATGCCATAGTCGGTTATTTTAGCAATGATTTGTTATACATTTGTAGATCTAGGATATCATAATATACCGGATTGCTTCAAATTACGGACACTTAAGATATTGCTGATTAATCTTTTCTTACTAAATCAGATTTAATCAGTCGTATCCGTGCTTACCTCAGTTAACTAAAACAAACCTTTTTTTTAATTTGAGGAAAAGTAAAAGATTCACACTAATTTTACTAGAAATATTGCAAAAATGCATGAAATAACAACGACATTTTGATTCATATTACGGACGTTTTGATTCGAATTCCGGACAGCCACGACATTTCGTCAATTATCTTGATTTTTACGATTAATCTTATTTTGATTTGAACTTATTTTAAGTTCCAGATACCCAATTATGAGGGTCGGTGGCCTCCTGGCACGACAGGATGACGGTCTTATAGACAACGGAGTTTTAGTACGGGTTTTCTCTGGTTCATAGATGAATTGAACTGCAGAATTGTTGTGCGAATTGACAATCTTCCCGGTTTGGCCATTAAGGCATTTGTCACAACTTTCTTCAAATGTCGTTGATTTATTCACTGTCACTGAATCTTTGTTCTTGTGTATATCACAGTCGTTAACATGTATTTTTATGCCATTAACCTCAATGAAATTCAGAGTACAAAATGTAAAAATAAAACTCTTATTATCATGTTGATAACTACTGCTACAATGCTTTCCGATGCACTTGAATGAACGTGGACACGATTGTTAAGAATTATAGACAAAATTAAACTGACGTCGGTTTTTCGCAAGACTGCTAAGAATGCTGAACTGATCTATAGAAATATTTATTTGCCCTGCCATCAGCCTACTAGAAGTCAGACACATTTTCAATTGATTCTAGTACATCGTGGCAATCATCTAAAAATTTGAAATCCGCATGACCAGGAATAAAATGTGAAGAAATGAGTTTAAAACATGCCGAATATCCGGAGTATGAAGCTGTCCGTAAATTGAATCCGAATGGTACCTGTTTTATAAAGAGAAATATTTCTCTACAATGGTCAGCTTATTTTGTAATTTAAAGAATTCTATGTTGTTGGAATATGATCCACAAATGTAATACAAACATTGCAAATCATCTTGACAACGACATGCAAGATTTTAATTTTTAGAATATCTAGAACTTTCAACTTTCAAAAAGCGAATAGAAAAAATACTGTACATGTATCACATTTACACTTGCAATGGAAAATTGTGCATTTAAATAAGAGAAAACAATCACTTTATCACATCCCGCCCCGAATGGTGAAAACAAATCCTTGCTAGCAACAGCGAGCCAATTAAAACTGGTTTGCATAAAAATGACCCTTTCACGAATGCTCGAGCCTTCACCATTCGGTGCAATATTCATTTGCCGTTGCATTTGCCATTTGCTTCATTCCGGATCAATTTTCATCCCATTTGATTCGGTACAATATTAATAACCCATCCACCCGCGCGCGCTCGCCTTCATAGCTTAATCGTAGCCTCCCACACACACACGCACATTAATCCCAGTAGGTCCAGTTAAAGCTACCCCGCCCGACTGTGTCTGGGCACGGAACGCGGGTGCAAAGAATCAATTATTTAATCCAGCGCTGCGTGATGGGAGTTCATTTGCTGGGGATTGCGATGAAGGAGAGTGGGAGACTGTTGATGACAAAACTCATCCTCCGAGCATGAGCAACGAAACGCAACACGGAGAGAAACGTCAAGGGTGCCTATGGGGTCGAATTGATCGGCGATTCTAACAACCCCAGGTTGTTGAATGGAACCTCGCAGGCTCGCCCGTACGCCCGCGAATCGATTACAACTAAATCCTTCCGCGTGAATCCCGTTTGATTGAAATGTAAATTCGTGAACGAGCGATGAGTTCGTGTCCGGGACGGCTCATTCGGTTTCCGTGAACGCAACGTCCCGGCGCGCGCGGCATGCTAGTTTTTGTCTGCCCGCGTATGTGTTAATCGATACCTAATTTGGTATCCAGACACCTTTTTCCCGTTGAAATTGCAAACCACCCTCCCGCCAATGTAGATTGGCACGTTCATGGCCGGCCTTTCTTCTGCTTCCGGCCATACGTGGCGGGGGCGCCTGTGCTCTGCTTAAACTACTGACGGTTGATTTCGGGAGTGCACCTCCATTCCAAACTCTACTGCTATATTAACCCCGCTGCTATAGAGTAATGTGCTACGCGTGTCTGTTTCCGAGCGAAAACAGGAACCAACTCGAACGGTGTGTGCCAGTGCGCCAGGCCTGCGACAGGAACTTCCGGGGTGCGCAATAAATTTTACGCAACACACGTGCTGTTTCCGTGCGCGTGTATGTCTGCCGTACACACAGCCCACCCTTCAGTGCGCGTTTTCCTCCATGTTGTACGAAAAGTCCAGCCAAATACAGCCACACACACCCGTGCACGCGAGCAACATGAAACATGATTCGATCCTGGAGCGCCCGAATGTAGGCAACCGCGCACACACGCCACCGGCTTTGTGCAGCAAGAGGGAAGTTGGATTTTCGCAATCTAAAAACAAACGGACCAAATACATGTTAATGATAAACAAACAAGACTCTCCTCTACCTCTTCCCCAACTCCTCCTACCAACTCCTTCTTCGACCCTGCCTTGCGGGTGCCGGTTTGTACTTTGGGCGAACCAACCATTCCGCAAAAATCGTGTGTGTGGATCAGGACACGCGCACCAGCTTCTATGTGTGTGTGTGTGGGTGTACCAAGAATAGCTACTGAGCTGCTGGAAATTTGGGCACACGCTCCCCACAACACATTTAACATTTATATCCGAGCACAGTTTTCCGACGCGCGTCGTGGGGGACGAGCAGAACGTGTTGTTGGGTTAAGTCCCAAAAATCCTCAATCGGCAACCGGTGTTCGGCAACCGGAGCAGGATTTACAATTGGACGGTGTGTCTGAGTAGGTGTGTAGGTTGGTTCAACAGCATGCCCGCGTGTACCTACTTGGGTAAATTTGTCCGACGTGCTGATGCACGTGTTTGTGCAGGAATTATCAATGCAACACCCGACGTCAGTCCGATAAGGCAGTGCTGGACGTAAGTAATTAAAAGTTATCGCAGGGTGTGTGGGTAGCTACTGCAACCTGGAACGGAACGCTTAATTCCCCTTCCGAAGTTGGTCTTTAAATACATCTTTGAAATATGATCTCAATCGAGCAACTTGCTGGCTTGCTTTTTGGTGTCAGTATTTAATGACTTCTGTGGAGATCCTAAGTCGTAGAGTAGTTTCGTTCCGAATATCCTAAAGCAAGTCATCGTGAGGGAAATTAAACGTTAGCGAGTTCCCTGTTTATTGGCCCGATATGGTGTCCATTTATATAGCTTATTGCTTGTTCGTGGTGAGACCATTTCACAAGCAAAACATAAACATCAGCACGACTTCCAATGCGTGGTTCGTGATGGTGATGAGGCCTAAACCGAACGATTCTTTGCTCAGTTGGTTGGCCATAAATTTCCCCTCTGTCTACACTGCGTGGTAAAGATTATTTAAAACCTTTTTTTTTTGCTCCAACGTTGCCCATGTTCAGTTGCAGGCAACTGGTCCAGTGCCCTCCTGACCGGACATGATTGAGAGATGGATTTGTCAAGCGTCCGTTTCTTACCTGCAGAATAGATGGAAAGAAAAGAAAAAAAACTAGGATTAGTGAACGATTTTTTCAACTGAAGCATTCTGCAGAAAGGTATCCTAAAATGGGTTATTTTTTGACTACTAATCCCGCTGCTAACGATTAATGACAGGAAAGGGAGCGAAGAAAACATTTCCTGCTTTCCAACGCCACTAAAGAACCAACCAAAAGCGAGATGCATTCCTACGCACCCGTGTACCCATTTTTGAACCGAAGTCGACTAAGCTTGGTTTATTTTGCTCCCACTCCAGGTTAGGCTGTCGGCGAGCACGACGCGTTCCACATTCTGTCGCAAAAGGCGTCAACAAGGCAGCGCCAAACTCCCGCTCGCTCCCGCCAAACCAAATGCTGCCCGCGATGGCAATTAATCTTCGATGCATCCATTTATCATTCCAGTTAATCGAGTTAACGACTGCGGCATGCAGCACGGGAACACTTCTTCGATGCAGTTTGCAACCGAGCGTCGTAGAGGTAGCAGCATTCTTTTCATAATTTCGGAAGTCATTAGTCGCCCCGGTGCGGTGTCATTTCTTGTACGCTGCCATGCTGCCGATACCGCGGCTACAAAATGATCTTTCAGCTCTATCCGTGAAGCAACATTAATAACTCCCGACACTACCGAAGTGCAATAAATAAACAATTCAATAAATGGTAATGTTTGGATTGGGTGACTTGATTTTCGAGACAAGGCATTGGTTTCGGAGTTGGGAGATTGTGAGGTTGGAGGTTCGGATATAACGTCTCCCGGGGAACATTTCGGCGCAACCCCTTTCCCGGCACGCGGGAAAACCCATTTTTCATTGCAGACGAACGCAAACACCATCGCGCCATTGTTGGGCGTTGGAATGGCGAACTCTCGAAAAAGAAGGCGAACACAGAAACACAAACAGACACACACACTGGGTCAGTCGATAATGGTCCATAAATCTGAGATATTGAAGGTTCTCAGCGGAGTTGGAAGCTGGAGGATTGCAGGCGCACCAGGTTCGATAAAAATCCATTTTTCATCCCAAAAAGTCATCTCGCTAGAAAATAGGGAGTGTGAGGCTTTGTCCGTTTTTATTTTCTAACACCCCAGAGTGGAACTCAATGGAGCGTGGAGAGTTCAGCTAGCGGGTGGTCTAGTTTTCATGTGGCGGAGCGAACAAGCTGACAGAATGAGGAATGTATCACAATCGGATCGGCTTCTGGTGACGACCTACTGCACATTCACATCATAAACCATTACAGCCTTTAAGATGAGTTGAGCGTCTGTAGTCAATAGTTGATGTTTCCATCTTAAATTAAGAAGCCTGATGTCAATCACTTAAGGATTCAAGCTCCAGCTACTGTCTTCTCGTGCGCTTTCATCTCTAACCTCTCCTAATGAGCTTAAAAACAATACCTTTCGGCGGTAAATCATCATCCCCGCACCCCGCTGGCAACATGCTATCACGTATCATTAGCCAAGTCGGCAGGTGAAATTCCGGCTACGCTTCATCATTAGGTGATCAGAAAACAAAACACACCCGCCACTCTCGTGTACGCAAGAACATGGAAATCAATCTGATTAAGGCTTCCCGCTTCTGCCCGTCCTAGTTGCAGCAAATAACAGGATCTGGAAGATTTGAATGAAGATTCGTCTTCGCTGCGCCAATAAGTGAGCACGACACAGTACTCACACACACACACACGGTTAGCTGGCACCGGTTGTACGTCAAATCGATCGGGGAAGATTCCATCAAATCATCGCCCGATTCTTGCTTGGCAGTTACAAAACAGTTGGCTTGTTGATTGGATTCGTCGCACAAAAAGGATTCTTCGTGCTCGTAAACTAAGATCCGCTGCTCCCTGTTGCATTGCGTCTGATAGGTAAGTAAAGGTAAAGCCTGATGCGTACCACCTTCGTTGAAAGAAAAGAATACGACCCTCCCAGTGTATGTGTGGTAAGATCCTGTTGTGTCGTAAATAAAAGAAGCACCAGCAGTAGCAGCAGCAGCAGCAGCAGTGCGTGTGGAATCAATTGGAAGTAAGCTGGTTCGATGTCCTTGTGAAAGATCCTAACGACATTACAAATCTCTCTGTCTCCGTGTGTTCGTTGGGATTTTGATCCCGTTTCCTCTTCTGCTTATGCTTCGCTATCTCTAGCAAAGATGCCACACGCTGTTGCGTTGTTGCGATTCGTCTTTTCAGCACCCTTACCAAACCGGCACTGGGCATGGCGCCAGATTCTTCGTCGTTCAGCGTGTACAGGCACGCATCACACAGTGCACACGAATATCAATTTGTGTTATAAATATTAATTTTTCAATTTTCCGACACAATCAGAATTCATATCTTGGCGCTTTTTCCCTCTTCTTATCGTTGGGATTTGCGTTGCACGTTCGCTATACATGTAGTTGAGGAGGGAACGCTTTGCCAAACGCAATTTGGCTCGTTTTCGGCTCGGCACTCGGGGGGAGGGTACCGAAAGTGCCGAAAAATATTTGCCTCCTCGTTTCCGTGGCTGCCGTTGGTACAGATAATTCAATTTTGCATTTCCGTTTTCTGGGACGGCTTCAAACGAACGGTGCAACGGTGCGGTTGTGCAGGACGACTCTTGTCTTTGTGGCCCACCAGGAACACGAAAGGATGAACATCAAGCTCAGCCTTCAACTCGGGCAAACCGATTGAAGGGCGTTGAAAGAAACGGCAAGCCATCCGTTGAGCCGAATATCAAAAATTCTGTTTAATGTCGAATCGGTTCGTAGCAGTTGGTGAGTGAGCGAATGGGAGCGAGTAGTTCGCTTCAGTACAGGTGGAGGGCGAGGTGTGCCCAACTCCAGCAGGCTAATATTTTCCAATTTGCTTCCCTCTCATGTGGGTGCGAGACAGGAAAGACGGGTAGGGATGCTATGTGTGGACAGATAACGAGTTTGATATAATCGCTACACTTGAAAACTGATCGTTAGAGGTGAGATGAATTGTTTTTGTAATGAATGGGAATTTTCCAATCAATATGAAGGGTTTTTTTGTTAATATTAAAAATGTTACTTTAACACAAAAAATGGTTCTGATTTAATTTAAAAATAAAACTTACAATTTTATGCACATAAAATTATGCAGCCATAGGTTTCGGTTTGTGTAGAAATTGATTATCTAAGAACTTTAACCAGTTTGTTTTTAATACTTAAAAGTGTCATACAATGTTCAGTTCGACGATTGATTTTTGTTTTTCAAATATTAATGAAAGAATCATAGAGTACGATAAAAGTTTACATTATTTATGTATTACATATGTATTACATCTACCCAAGAACACGTTAAACAAGTCGTTCCAGCAACTTATCATTTCAGAAGCATTGGCCCAGCACTATCTTATCGCTTGCAACTACAGAACCCTAGGGAAATGCGGAACCCTTAACCTCAAACGCAACCTCTTGCGAACACCGGGAAAAAAGATCAAAGCCGATAGCGGCCCAAACCCGATTCACGCGCTTCATTCGTTGCAGTGCAACGGGCACAACAACACAGCAAATCCTTCGAGGATTTTCATGGCTTTTTCGGGGGGAAAACCCGAACCCATAATTGGCTGAGCGATAGCTGACGATAGCAGCAGCAGACAGCTCAGGAAGCAAACGTGTGGCATGTGGCCGTGAGGCGTACTACGGCTACTGCTAACCGAGGTAGAACTCCCCCAGGTTAATAGAAAAAGTGACCAAAGCCGGGACAGAATTGTGAAGAAAGCAGGGAAAGCAATCGCAGAAAAGGGTGTCTTTTGGTGATTTGATGATTTGTGTTTCGGTAGTGGCAGTGTGCAAAATTCTGCATTGCAGTACAGTACAGTAGTAGCAGGGAAAGACCCATTAAAACTTCACCATCAATCGGGCAGTGCTAAAATCGAACACCCGTAACATTTACTCCCGAGGTATTTCCCGGGGGCGAGTAACAGATCTTTCCTCTTCTGCAGGCAGTTATCCGCCTCTTGTGAAAGGAAATTCCCTTTAATGGATTTTTCGTAGCCAAAATCGAACGATAAGCAGGAAACAAAAATTCACAGCGAGGGGTGAAAATGCAGCCCTAACCTTCGCAGCACGTCGCCATCGGGATACGTTACGCTGCTGCATCCGTTTGTCGTTAGGCGTCTGGCAGCAATGGGGGGATGGAAAAGATATTCGAACCGTAATTAATTTATTATCATTGCCGCTCGACTGACTCGGTTCGGTGATGATGCTCTCCCCTCGCGACAGTTTTGCCGGTCTGAAAGTGAAATTGGCTACCGTGCTGACCGCAGCAGGAAGCACAGCACAAGCAATAGAGCCATCATCGGGCATCGAGTGAAGAATTTATTCCAGCAACCAAAACAGTGCCCCGGCGTGCTTCAAGAAAACTACCATCTCCACTTTCCTTTTTCATTCCCAGTGGGGGGAAACTGCTCTGCTCTTCGTGCCCGAAATGCCAACGAGTGCGCGCGCTCCTGTGTTAATTATTTAACGCTACAATTTCATTTGTCCCGCGGCGCCACCTTATCGTCATGCTTCTGTATGCTTTCCTCCTCATTTACAATTGCAACTGCGTGTTCTCCTTTGCCGCGATCGGATCGAAATCGATTTGTTCGGAATTAAATACGGAACAGCGGCATTACCAATGAACCATGAGCTACTGCTGCTGCTGCCTTTATGCCCAGCAGCAAAGACAAGACAGCACAGCGACCCAACACACATAAAAGGACACAAAGCCACACACACAGCCTTTGTTGCGGATTCTTTAATTAAGTTTTATTCTTTTGCGACACAGATGATACGTTTTCGGGCGGGGTTGGGTCGTTGTTTTTGGCAGTGACAGCGCGTCCCGTGACCAATGTGGCGGCTTGCGATAAACGCGATGCTCGCCTTGGAGACGTGGTGTTAATGTGCTGTAGTAAATCATAATTGCTTTTGCCATAATCTGCACGACAGATCGCGCGTTCGGAAATCGAACGTGTATTCTCGCGCGGAAGCGTTGATGGTGATGGTAGAAAAATAAAACCCGGAAAAAAGTAATTATACGAATGCGAAAGTCGTTAGTGCGATGGTACGCGATAAGATATTGCGCGTGTGACGCAGGCAGAATTGTTTCTGCGTTTGAGTTTCGTGACGGATGAGCAAACGTTCAGGGGATGATTAAGATCGAGGATAGTGCAATAAATACAGCCCAAAGTGAAGAACGATTCTTCGATGTTATGAATTGCCGAACATTGCGAAATACAATTAAAAAATCATACTGCTACAGTGTTTTCTCCAATTGTTGTATTAGCTCTACAAGAGGTGTGCAATATCGTTTCGTTCGATATTTCATTAGGATTTGAGAAAACTTTCTAACAGGAATAATTCCAACAAGAGTTTGATTTTGAACGAAGTAAATTTCCAACAATGCATCAATGACACCAATAAATATGCAAATACGGAAAGTTACGGATATAAAAATCAGTAGAAAGTTAGTATAAAAATCTAAAAAAAAATTGTTATAGTTTTAGCTTATTAAAAAACTGCAAGTAGTCAAATTAAAATAATCTTATCTGCGAATCGTCGTAATTCGCATGTCGAGGTTTTCCTGTATCTTCAATAATAACTCTACGATTTTTTGTTAAAGAAAAAGAGTTTTATTTTTAATTTACACCAGAGTACGTGTATGAGAAATCAAGCAATTTGTTTTATTTATATTGCTCACATTTATATTATAATGTTTTTATATGTTTATGTTTTTCAAATATAAAAACGGATCATATTAAAAAATTGAAAAATGGAAAAGCATTTTTCTCCACTAATCGAAGTATTTTTTTTACATAAAGGTTCATGTTTTGATGAATGTTTCGCTCTACCCCTAATGGTAGTGAAGCTCATTAAATCTTGGCATATATGATGCAATTTTTATTCAATTTAAGAGATTATTTTAGTGTTTTTGAACCAACAAAAAAATACAGAAAGTATGCTACCAAACTTGTTTTCATTTCTTATATCATCACGCCTTACTACACGCCTTGTGTCTGTAGAACATGTGTTCTTGCCAAGCGATAGATACTGCAACCACAATTCAAGACACACTCAACAATGTACCAAACCGCATCCCTATTCTCATCACCTCGCACGAACGAAACTATTTATAAAAATCCAATCTAGACAGGCTGCTAATGCCAATTTCGTAGAAACGGCAAAACGGCTTTTCCGTCTGTCCCAAATAAAAAAAGAAAAACGCTGCACACCAACCGCTACCGCGATAGTGAGCAATGATAGGCAATTCATATTGGACGCCACACACCAGTCTGGCAGGTGACGTACGCGAGATGCACTCGCACAAAGAGAGCGCCGCGTTCACGCTTTTCATTCATCTTTCGCCACGCGGCGACGACGCGGTAAAGGGCATTGCTAAAATTAGCCTTTTCAGCCAGCAGTTCGCGAGTCGGAGAGATGCAACCCACAACCGGTTGGCTGGAAAATCGCTGCGTTTGTTCCGGGAGATAACACAGCCACGCATACACACACGAAGATGCCTGCTGCTCGGTCTTGGTGAAAATGGTGAACAAGAAAAATGGCATACTTAACCTGGCAGCGGTGGTAATTCTTGCCCTGTTTCCAGTGGCAAAACGGGCCGTGGTGGTGCTGAAGAATATGAGTGAAAGGAGCGAACCCTTAACCTCAACGATGAGCGCGCGCGCGCGCTCATGCCTTCCTGGCAGCTATTTATGCGCCCCCATAACTCTTTTCGCAAGCCCTGTCCTGTCAAGTCAGAGCGGTTGTCATTTATTGCAAACCGTCCGCCCTGCTGCCTGGAGGGGCCTGGCACGAAACACCACCACGGGGGGGGTGAGAGGTGGAGAGGTCGAGTGTCATCGGAACATGCAATTCCGATGCGCTGAAATCCACTTGAGCGGGTGCAGCAGACAAAAGTCGTCCGGCGAGCAGGGGGGCAACCAACGGGATCAAACCTGCTCTGCACACGCTCTGACGTGCTTACACATTAGATGAACATGACTGGGCTGTTTTACCCTCTCGTTGAAGCCGGGGTAGAGGTGAAAATTCAGCACCATCCGGTTCCCGGTGCTTCCGGTGGATGCTCTATTTCCGGCGGTCCTGAGCTCCTGCCCAGGGACGGGACTACGACGCTGTTTAACCAACCTGACCAAACCATTCGCTTCAGCGCTCAACGCTGATGCAATGTGACACGCTCCCGGTGGGTATGTGGCGGGTTAGAAGCAGAAGGGGTAAGGAGTTTAGTGCATGCAGTGAATAAATATGACAAGTGGAGTAGTGGTATGGCTTTCGGGATGGCAGTGAAGGGAGGGTTAAACGCGCTGTTTCCTTTTAAAGAATGTATGTGTCCTCCAGTGTGTGTGTGTGTGTGTGTGTGTCCTGTTGATTTGCTTTAACGCTTCCGTGTTCAGGTGGGGGGTAGTGGGGAGTCCGACCCATGTGTGCTCGTCGATGAGGGATTGGCTTTTACAAAATACCTTTTCTTTGCCGAGAATGGCATATACCTTTTTCCGTTGGGAAATGCGATAGATTCTCCTGGGAGGGTGAATATTTCCTAAGGTACAATGGGGTTGTCATATGTTTCGAAAATAATAGGAATAATTGTACCTTACTTCTATTCTTTTCATTTTATCCTTTCGTATAACACCAAGAAACTGATCTTGATCACATACAGAGTTGCTTTCGAATGTAAATATTGTTATTCAACGCGTGCAAAATGTTATTCGATAAATATTTGACATTTCATTTCCATCATCACAATTTTCAATTTCGTCAGCATGATTTTCAACACGTCTCAAGCTGGATTTAGTTTGACAGTTCTTTTTTATATGTTGAAAATCATGTGTTGAAACTGAAATTTCATTTTGAAACAAATAAACCATTTGACAGCTGTTGAAAATCATCTTGGATGCGTTTAATAACAATGTTTACATCCGAAACTGACTTAGAAAACTCTGTTATTTGTTGTCTTGTTCCAAAGTCTTAAATATTACAGGGTTTTCCAAGTCAGTTTCGAATGTAAACATTGTGTTTTATCGCGTGCAACATGTCAATCTACATCAATCTGATATTTCATTTCCATCATCAATAATTTTTAATTTCATCAGCATGATTTTCAACACGACTGGGTTTTACAGTTCTTTGTGATGTGTTGAAAATTAAATGTAAACACTGAAGCAAATATACTATTTAACAGCTGTTGAAAAACATCTTGCATGCGGTTAAGAATTATGTGCACATACAAAATTTACTTGGAAAACCCTGTAATGAGAATTAAAACATGTGGTTTAAAATGGATGATTTTTCTTCCGAATATTGCAACATTTTCACTAAAAAACCCAAACCTGTACTGTGCAGTGTTTATGTGTAATCAATCATTTCAAATCGAGCTCAAAGTTAAACAAATTAAATTTTCATTTCATATTAAAAAAATGTTTTGTTGTCAAATTCGTTGAAAGTCACCTCTCAATCAAATAAATAACACCATCAGACAAATTTAATGACATTATTAATAATTTGATTATTTTTATGCATCCTTTTGTACGTTTATTACCTTTTTATTTAAAATCCCATTCATACCATCTTTAAATGCCACCTTTTTTATGTAATGCGCACACATAGTGGACAACAATTTGAAATCTCTCGACATAAACGCCACACACAAAGGAGATTGCTGACATTTATGGCCCGTTGAGCAACTTCAACATCATCCCGATTGGGAAGAGAGAATGTGCATACGAGTCACAAAACATTAAGCGCGTGGAAAACGGGTTTACAGCCCGTCCTCTTTAACGTGACAACTTATTCATTAACACCCACACACACGCGCGCCCGGACCCGGATGGTCAAAACTCATAAACTCATCGGTGCAGGCGATGCACCGTGCTCTTGTGGTTCCCCGGCCAACAGCACACCCGTGGGATCATTGAAAAGCGTAGCAGAAAGTATAATTTGATGTGACATTATGGTTATATTCGCTCCTTCAGTTTCCTTTACAGGTCGGTACGCGGTTTTGACGCAATGGGATGAGCATGCGTATTTTGTTGTGGTTGCTTTCCTTCATCCATTCACCTGTTTTGTCACCCAGACCCAAAGGCGTTTCTGAGATGCTGCCGCTGGTGCTGCTGCTCATAAAAATGTTAATTTAAAAACATAATATGATTCCATTATGCTGCCGCACAGACTGCGAGCCGTTCGGTCGGTTTTTTGAAGTCAGGTATGGGGTCAGGGTATTCGAATGGATTTTGGCGGCAATCGAAAATGGAAGCACACCCACCCGATAATCTCTGCCGTGACACAAGTTTTTCATCCTTTGTTTGATAATTGGCGGTTTTTTTGTGTTTCACAAAACACCCAAACGCCCCCTCTTACTTTCAATGGTACAATGCTTGGGATTGATACGCTTTGAGCCGATGTTGTGGTAAACGACCGCAAGTTTTAAGACGCATTTCACACAACACACGAAACCGATTTAATCTCATTATGACATTCAGCATTCGTTAGTGCTGATTGTTTACAGGAGGGGGTTTTGGCAAAGCTGATTAAGGTTCATTGTGGTTCAATTTACCGGATTAGGAAGGGTGCGCATTAGTGGTAAAATATTTGCGTTTTAAATTACCAATTGATACGAGAGGATACTATTTGCATGAAATACATGTTGGAGGAACCCTTTTTTATACAATACAGGGTTTTCCAGGTGTTCTCTTAGTTGTGGGACACTTTATTGATTCTTTCTTGCGTAAAATTAACTTAATGTAATGGGAACTTGACTCTATAGCACATTTGTTGGACAAATCCAATAGGAATTACCAAGAAGTCCGTCTAAAAAGGGTGCCATAGAATCCAATTTCCATCATATGAAATTCACTTCGAATCAGTTAGAGTTAAGGAAGTGTCCGACAACTATGAAAACCCCTGGAAACACCTTGTAATGAGGGGTGGTGAAAAATTAATGAACAACATGACTCAATTTCAATAAGTAATATAAATTCAGGCGCGACAATTGCATTAAGAAATCTAAAATTGATGTTTCAACGATGTTTTGTTATTTTTTATCGTTTCTTAATTGGTATAAAAACCTTAAAAATCGAAACAAATCTTCAAAAATGGTAAATAAAATGAGAGCTTTCCTAAAATAATTGAACTGAAAAGAGGATAACGTCGAATAGCAAACACACCGAAAACAACATAAATCACAATTTTCGCTCCTTTCCGGCTAGTTTTTATTACTTCCCCCTTTTTGATGCAAATCTTTCAAAAGCACTTTTATTATTTATTTCGCCCCCGTCATAATTTACTATCACTTTCATGGATAAATTGTTGCGATGAATCTTTTTCCGGGGAAGGCACCTCACCCCGAGAAAATGTGAAAAATCTTCCAGGTCACTGAAATTAATAGTTGTCCCGGGTTTCCTCTCGTTTGTCATCGACAAAGCAGCTCGCGAGGGACACGAGAAAACAAAAAATCACACCGAACCAAATTTATAGTTTTGTTTTGCATTGCAGTTCGCGTGAATTTGTGCGCATTTTCAGGCACAATTCGTTTGAATCGAGTGTGCGCGTCTGCCGCCAACATCGCGCAATCGAAAAAAAAATGGATTTAACTTTTGAAAAGTTTCCTGACGCCATCGAAATGCTGGCGCGGTTTCCATTCTTCCAGCCAGCTCCAGCCGTTCGGGATATTTCGCACGTAAGAATAGAACGAATAACTTTGGCGTGGCCAGATGAATTGTGAGCGAGAGACGCTCCTGCTGCTTTCTGCCACTGAGATTATGGCGTGAAAAGTGATCGTTTGGCGATAAAGAAACGGATTGCTGTCCCAAAGAGCAGAGTCTCCGCTCCTTTGGGTGCATTTATCCTTATAGATTTGACAGAGGGCCTTAGCCTTCCGGGAGCAGTTGTAGATAAGCGTTGGCCGCTTTGTTAGAAATTACAATCAATCACCCCGAATGAATTCAGTTCGATTTGTAGCACACACACAAAAAAAGAAAAAAAAACGAACTTTCATCCAGCTTTTTTGACAATCCCTGTTGGTAACTCTCAATGCTGCAGTAGCAAAACAAATGCAAGGGGAAAAGGGAATGATTGGTCGTTCGAAAGTTAGGACCAACATCCCAGCGGACCATTTTTTTCAGCCTTTTCTTCTACTCCAAATACAACAACAACAAAAAAAGATTTTGCTCCCGTGGGACGCGCATTTTTCCAAACGCGGGAGAGAGCGACGAAAAAGGGCAAAAATAAACGTGCGCTACTACAAAAATCGATCAAACTCCCGGGTGCAGGACGAGCGGAAGCGGAAGGCTTTGAACACGCTCACCTTTGCACACACACACACACACACACACACACACATAGACCGGGATTGAGAATATATAAGCTCGATATGCAAATTGATTTCCATCAGTTAGAAGCACCCGGCAAAAGCTGGTTCTGCTGGGAAACAGAATCAACAATCCGGTGACATTCACAGCGTGGAGAACCTGCGCCCTGAGGAATAGAAAGCGGAAAGCGGGAAGCAATCCGGTTGTCCCGGTTGTTGGGATGTGAGCAAACCCCACGGGGGGACACACAATCGGGGGACATGCGTGTAGTAGAATGTGTCCTGGCTGGAGTGAGCTCTCTATCTCCATAGATAAAATCACACACCGTTATCCAGGCCAGTCCTGGGGAACTAGCGCAGCAGTAATAACAACCAGTATTTCAGAAGAAAAAAAATCTTTCATGTCTGTGGCGCTTGGTGAGAGTAGAAATACAAAATGGAAAAAAAAAGAATGAAGATAAAAAAACGCCCCGCAGCTCCTAGGGCACTAGGAACCAACGCTCATGCAAGCATAAATAGGCAAATCGGTGGAATGTGTTTCCGGTTTAAATAAAATTCAATGATCGGTCGCGCCCAATCGAGTGCTGTTTCGGGATGACGACGGGGTTGCGGCAGTAGGACCCAGAGGTTCACCCGTTCCAACGGGTGTGCACCCCGAGAACCGGCGAGAGGCAAAATTCGTTCACGGCGCCACGAATGATGGCGAAGTTCATGAATAAAATATTGCTCCATTTGTTCGCACCGGAGAGCCTTTTCCTGGGTGGCCTCTCGTTGAGTCAAACGGGCCTTTTTTTGTGTGTTATAAATGTCCGTTCATCGAAAAGCTTAGAAAAATGGGCTATGCGATTGCTTTTAAAGGTTATTGTTTGTGGTTAGACGGTGTAGTTTTCCAAATGTTTTTTGAGTGTATCTGAAATGGTGTAGAATTGCAAGTTCAAATTTTACAAACTGCAAGCATTATCAAATCAATTCAGAGTTTTCCGGGATTTCTCATAGTGGCTCTCTCTTATGGGAAGTGAACTTCCTATGATGGAAATTGGACTCTATGCCGCCCTTTTTGGACAGACTCCTTGGGAATTCTTATTAGATTTGTCCAACAAGCATGCTATAGAGTCCAATTCTGAATGTCCTACATCTATGAGAACTCCTGAAAAATCCTGTAAACAATGAAATTTCACAGTGATGTTTGCTTTATTTCTAACCATAGCATATCACAGGAACTTAAGGCATAGCAATATGTTATAATAATCCTTTCTCGTCTGCTGTACCTTCTCACTACCATAAAACATCACATTTTGCAAATGGCGCCTGGACATTGTTTCAAAATTGTTGCACCGCCCTGGCCACCTGAATCCCCGGCACCCAGTGGCCGTTTCGCGAAAACGAAACATTAAAATTATCTCGCTCCACAAATGCCGCCAGTCGGAAAGTGAGCGATAAGCGATCGTACGCGATACTGTCGCGCACCGGCACTGACTGTTGGCTGTCGGAATTTTAATGTCCGCCTCCCTCCGACCAGCTCCAAATTACTACCCCTTTGTAGGATGCAATTTTGTTATGGAAATTATGCAACGATGCTGCATCGGACCTTGCTGCAGATGAGAGAACGACACTAACATTCGCACCCACAAAAAAGACACCCCGATACAACATACTAGCGACTGGACGGGATTTTATTATTCTCGTTTCGCGAGGGTTTCGCCGTTCCGGAGGGATTGGGTCGGTGGTGTGGTGGCGTTATTTTAATGAAAACCATTTTCCAAAGCCACACCTTACCCTAATGGAAGTCCTCACTGGTTTGTATCCACTCACTCACCGTGCCAGAACATCATCAAACACACCTAGCTGGGGGGAAATGCGAACCGTAAAATCCGCACGCAATGGCAATCCGGCAGCATAAAAAAAACGGCGCCAAGCGTCAATAAAACCCAGACCATCGGCATCGATTGCAATGGCGAGGGTGAAGAGTTGTTTGGTGCGACACTGTGTGCTCGCTAACACCGGTCCCTGGTATGGTATAGGCAAAAAAAAATGTCAATCAAAAAAATGCCCCAAAGGTCGGATTTTGGGATGACTTCCGGGGGGAATTTTGATTTTTGCACTAAACGATTACACAGGTTCCATTTTTTCTTTCTTTCTTGTCCCTATCGCGACAGGCTTGGCCCGGTCGGCGTCAACTGACCGTGCGCTAACCGTGCTTACCCCTTCATTGACGGAGGAAAATCGGTTTTCCAATCAAATTTACATAATTTTCCACCATTCAGCTGCCGATGCCACCCGTTAACGCATTCCGCTTTGATTCATAGCGAGAGAACGAGATGCAATGTAACGACCGAAAGAAACGGAAAACCCCTTTCACAGCGAAAGCAGACGCTTCCTTATTGCTGCTGTCAACCTGCGTCATCACTCACAGGAAGCACGGAAAGGCTGATCGACGCCACGCTACCCAAAGTCCAGAGAGTGAGTTTCTCCACGGCCCTCGCGCTTCCAACTGACGAAGGCCAGACCTCTTTCGCGCTCGATCAAATATTGACTATCGGGTTAGCTATTATTGAGGAGCGGTTGGTAGCGTAACAGAACGCGAAAGCAAAGAATAAAGAACAAACTAGCCAGAAGGTCTCTCGTTCTTTATGTATTCTTTTTTTTTAAGGTTTCGAAGACTGCATTGAATGCAACTTTCAGAAAAGAATTATTCGTTAGAGTGCAGATACCACTTTCTGCAAACATTTAAATCATATTCTTGTGCAAATCAAGGTGGTTTCTTTGCTATCGGAGTTTTCAAGTATGAACGTTTCTGTTAGCTGTCTTAACATCTGCACAAAGTTTTTTGTGATTTTTGTATTTCTCGTCAAATCGGTTTTGTGTTTGAAAACTGAACAAAACAATGAAAAATACAAAGATATTACAAGGACATTAACAAACAATATAATTAAAATACAATAAAAAGGTAAACTGACTAAAAAACCAAATTATCGCTGAAAACTAAACTCCAAGAAAAGGGTCTTCAATAATATTCCATGATTTCTAGCTTTTTTTCCAGTCTCAAACGAGCAGCAGTAGCACCAAGTGCTGTTTATACAAACAGCGTCACTACCATTTCATTCAAATGATTGCAGAACGTAAAATGGCATCGATAGATTGAATTTTGCTCCCACATGGAGCACATTCCTGCAGGCACTATTCCACAGTATGCTTTACCCACTATCTCTTACGCGCCGGAAAGAATCTCATTTCTCCACCTGTAAAAAAGGCAAAGTGAGGAAACACTTTGCAGCTAACTGATTGAGATGCCCGCACTGCCGTGAGATGAAACGAAAGAGAGCGCGACGACCACGTCAAGTAAATATTGGCACTATTCACATCATCATTCTTTCCAATTTTCCGTGCTACTCAAACCGTGGGTTCGGCGTGTGGTGCGCTCCGGGAGAGAACGGAAAAAAAACGTACGTCCCAAGCATCGTCCTGTACCGCCCGGTCGGAAGTGATGGGTGATGTCGTAATTTTTCTCCTTGCGCGTCCTTGGCTCACTTCGCTGTGCATGCACACACAAACGCGCACACACACACAAAATGTGCGCGGGTCTCATGAATGTTGCAAATCATCACCAATTTGCCGTGTTCCATCGTATCGGATGGAACCCGTCGCTCTCTATATATATATTCTATGCAGACGGGGACGCTACCGAACGCGTGTGCACTTCCAGCTACGTACGAAAAGCGATTGCCCCAGTGTACCGGAAGCGTCAGGCAAGCGCCGTGGGTGGGTGGGGCTATAGCAAAGAAGAACTAAATTGAAACCGCTCAAGGATGGTCGGGGCGTCTTGCTTGGGCGAAAGAAGTGGATCCATTTCTCTCTTACCCCACCTGAGCTTGGCATCGTAGAGGAGCAACAAAAAAAACTGTGGAGAAATTGAGCCACAGGAAGCACAATTCATATTTCAATGTAGAGTGTATGTGAGAAAAGTAGTGCACTGTGTTGCTGGATGGTGTGCGCTACACAGGTATATTCTGTTCCCAAAATTGCTCATAGCTTTATCCAACCGGATTTCATTTGTCAACAAATCGCGTTAGAGCTTGTGTTGGAGCTTATAGATACGCAAGGATATAGTTTAGCTCCTTGAATTCTTGGCTGCGCTCTGCAAGGAAGACTTTGCTCCGTGCAAAGCAAATGTTTACGATGTTATCCAATATATCGGAGCAATATATGCTCGTCTGTTTGCTTTAAGCGCTTAAAACAATTGTTGCAATTTTCCGAACAGCTCTACTTAAAGCGTACAAAATGGAGCATGAAAGAACCGACATGGAATGGAGCGAGGTACGCCGGGGAAAAGATAATCTAATTAATGCGCACCTTGGTTTATGACGCCCGGTAGCAAAACTGCTTGCAACAACGTTGACTACCACAAATATGCTTTGAAGGTCTTGCAGCGGCTGGAAGCAGTACACTAGCTGCCAATGGCAGCCAGTGGTAAGATGCTGGAAGTTTTGAGCTGTGGCTAACTTTTAACGCCATAAAATGCGAAACTACCAAGTACTGGCACAAGCACACAATGTAGTACAATTTAATATGGCATAGCGACATGAGGCCCTCAATAGATGGCGCTGAATAAGAGGTCTTAACACGAATCATCTAAACTAAATACACCTTGTTTTACAATGTACAGAACAAAACAAGACCTCAGGATAAATTTGGCTACTCCAGTGACCAACAAACGGGGCTCTACAAACTTGTTAATAGTGTGTGGTAATGGTGTGTGGTGTATCCCTGCTGGGTAGTAACTTCAATAATTACAGTGAACTTCAAATTAATTTCAAAACTTCCTTCCTTCCGGAAAGCTCTCCCGAAAACTGAAGACGCGAGGTTGGTGTAAAGAAAAAAACACAATTCGCAAAAGCAAAATAGATTATCTACTTGTTTGCAGCAACCGTACCGGAAACAGGTACACTAAGCGAGCTGAGCAGTGAACTCGATTTTATGGCACCATGCACCCAAACAAGCGGTGCCCACAATATAGTTCCGCGCGCGCGCGTACTGTGATTTATTAGATGAATTTAATTAGAAAACATAATTACATTTTCCCTATCCCGACACCGATTGTTCCTGGAGGTTCACGGACCTCCAAGGCCGGTACGGAAGCACGTTTACGACGGCAATGTGGCTGGCGGTGGCGGTGTGCTGCCTAACAAGAGCGCAGCCTAGAACCTGGAGCTACAACGAGCCTGACGAAACGCGCGTCGTAGTCACCACGAGCCACTTATGCACGTCCGGTTCGTATGCACTTTTCACTGCCAGTTCGCGAACCAGTGTGTCGGTTTCATTCTCCTTTTTTTTCTTCTTTGCAGTAACGAGAAGCAAGTATGATGTACGAATGAACTGACGATCATAAAAGTGACTAATTTTACGCGCACATCGGAAGTAGACAAGTAGGTTGGATGGACACAGCCCCGTGGTTTGGAGATGCATAGGAGACGTGGTTTTGTTCGAGCCGTGTGTAATTAATTCTTGCAGCGTTGCCGCTCAAAGACAAAGCATTAATTAACCGGCAGTGTCTTCAGGGGTGCATGAGATTTTGAACAGTGCCAATGGAAGTTATACTACGAGAAGATAATTCACTAAAACTTAGGAATAAAATGACCCTAGCCATTTAAAGTTACTTTCAACGACTCAAATTTTCATTTTTTCCGTATATTACGAAAAAGATGCTTCATTTCAAGATTAAAATTTAATTTAAATTTAAAAATATAAAAATTAAATTTAAAGGTATATACAATAGTGGTGGGAGCTCGGAAACGGACCTACCCGATTCCGATTCCGTGTTCGGAATCAATTCCGGAACCGATTCCGATGCTGGAATCGATTCCGATTCCAGAGTCGATTCCGGAGCCGATTCCGGAGTTGGTTTCGGAGCCGATTCCGGAGTTGAATCCGGAACCGATTCCGGAGTTGAATCCGGAACCGATTCCGGAGCCGACATCGGAATCGATTCCGAAGTCAACTCCAGAATCGATTCCGGAGTTAACTCCGGAATCGATTCCAGGATCGGAATCGGCTCCGGAATTGACTTCGGGATCGATTCCAGGATCGGAATCGGCTCCGGAATCAGAACTTGACTCCAGAAATGGAATGGTTTGAATTGAAATACGAAGTGTGGGAAGCGAAATAAGTCCGCGAATCTCCATGTGAATAGATCATTTACAAGTAAATTTTGATTCTTTGTCGCTATCAACACATAGCATCATTGGACCCAAACGCCTATTCCTATGAAGATGCCCAAACCGACTCCGTTTCGAAGTCGATTCTGATTTCGGAGTCAAGTCCGTTGTCGGAACCGATTTTGATTTCGGAACCGATTCCAGAACCTATTCCAATTCCGGAGCCGATTTCGAAGCCGATTCCGATTCCGGAGCCGATTCCGATTCCGGAGCCGATTCCGGAACTAATTCCGAAGCCGATTCCGGAACTAATTCCGGAGCCGATTCCGGAGTCGGTTCCGGAGCCGATTCCGAAATTGGCTCCGGAATCGATTCTGGAAACTGATTCCGGACCCACCATCCGGAATCGATTCCAGGAAATTTCGGAGCTAGCCGGAATCGATTCCGACGAAAACTTCATTTTCCCCATCACTAATATACAACATGAGCTGGAACATTCAATTGAATGCAGAAAAGAGAATGTTCTATTCAAAATTCCAATTGAAGTTGATTCAACCTGAGACTATTTAAAAATAAAACAAATATCTTCTCATTAAGATATTGCGGGTTTCACTGTGAAGAAGATATCCAAAATTCATCCCAGCAATACCCACCAATCCCGTTAATGTTGATAATCGTGTATAATTATCCTCCAAAATTTAATTACCTACGAGCGGTCACGAAACATTTGATATTGACGTTTTATACCATCTTCCTCGAACTGCGGGCAGCAAGATGTTTCGAAATAATAAAACTTTATGCCACATTCGACACATTGAGTCCCATAAATAAACTACCCCAATCCTTCCCTCGCCAATTCGCCATTTCCGCTCGGCTAGCTTTCGGTTTTTGGGTTTAATTAAACTCAAGTGTTAATTCGCGCGCCTTTTGACGTGGAATGGGAAGCGCACCAATAAACTCCGACACCCGCGCAATCCCACGCAGTCCGCACTGCAATCGGAGCTCGTTTAAGGTGCAATTAATCATCGCAATTGGCAGCGGGAGACACGCGCGCGATTGCGAAACAGAGACACCCGCCGCCGCCCAGGAACATCTTAAGGGTCGGATTGGCCGGGCGAAAAGCGCACGCAACCGTACAAATTTAATTAGCAATTGATGCCAAAACACAACGGCTAATCCAACCGTCGTCAGCTTCACGGCACATTGCGACCGAATGGCAAAAGATGGAAGTGCGCAGTATCTGCAACGGCAAGCCATTTTAAAACTAGGAGTAACTAAGGGTTGTACGTGTGGTGTTTGTGTGTATGTGGTACGGGAGATAATGCTACGCTGGAAGGGAGAGCGAAAAATCCCAATCTCAATCCCTCCAGCGACATTCAATCGGAAAACGGTCCCGCAGTTGGAAAGTTTGGCGAGCAAACGGAAGCACAATTTATGAGGCAGAACGCCAGGCACGAGACGCTATCCTTTCCGCTCGTTAGTTTATTACTGGGGGAAGGATGGCGAGCGAATGTCACCCGGGCCGCGGTCTGCCGCTGTCATTAGCCGTAGAGCTGGCGCACAGCCGCTTGGACCGATAATTTTGCCTCGGTCAGTCGCCTTTCGGACACACAGCGCGTCCGGGATTTTACATCCGCCTGGAAAACAGGAGAGTGACACGGACACAGTGTCAACCCTCCGGTGGCCATTTTGGGGCTGTGGTTTTAAAATTAAATTCTAGCCGGTGGGAAAATCGGTCTTTCGTGGGAATGAGGGTCTTTAGGCGCTATGAACTTCTTGCACAATAAAGTTTCCGATGATCCGTTCGCACAGAATGTTCTTTAAAATAGAGCGTTCGTTGGAAGAGCCTTTTGCATGAAGGAGAACTTTCCAATTTTCTTGCCGATTCCCAACGCGCCAGCTGAAAGGGTTCCCTAGGAAGGATAAACTTCAAACCAGCAGCAATAAGCCTTAAGCCTCATCCAATCTGCTAGCTGCCTGGGGATGGAGAAGCTGTGCCATCTTTGTGAGCGTGTTTAAGTGTTGCTTCGCCTCTCTTCACCAAAAACAACCAAACCCGAATGACAGACACAACTTTAAAGCCTCCCGGAGGCTTTCGCTCTTGGAGTGATCTTTAATCAACCCTCTCCGCCAACCCAAACCCGCCCGAAAACGATAAGAAACGATATCGTTAACGGTTACGATATTGTTCCCATTTGCCGCTTCGCCACTGTATCCTGAGGTTGGAATTTAGTGTACGTTTTTGCATCGTAAACCCGCCCTTTACTCCTATGCGAGTGTTTGTGCTGGTGGCTGTGTGTTTGGCACAGTGAATTTAGTGCGGAGTAAAACGCGTTGTAACGACATCGCCGCTGCCCGGAAAGAAACTCCATAAGAATAAACATAAAAATGCATTCCTTCACATTTCCGAGGTGCTCGCTGCGCACCCAGGATTAAGCATTGTATGCGGAAAATTGCCATTTTTCTCGATGAAAATAAGACTTAATGAAAAAGTAGCAGCAACACAAGGAACGCACAAGACAACGAAACTATATAAAAAAAAACAACAACGACTGGCGAAAGGGTGGAGGGCCAATAGCAAGATGCCAACAAGCAAACGCAATAAACGATGATACTTAACCCCTTGGTGTGGCGCGTCTTGGTGGCGAGAGCGCCGTAAAGATACTGCGTGGAATGCAAGACAAAACAAAACCCCGTTGGCTCGTTTTCCTTTACAGGCAAAAACATTCTTCGGTGCGGCGCATTAAAGAGTCTAGCGCTAGCGAGATGTAAGTTTGAGGTTTGAAAGTTTTGCCATTGAGAAGCGAACGAGAGACAGAGAGAAAGACAGTGTCCTGGTTGGTTTTTCGCTTTCTTAACGGCACCCAGCGCGAGATGATGTTGTTGGTTGGTAGGTGGGGGGTTTTTGTCATCAGTTTTTACATCACCGTAGAAGAAGCTCAAAGATTTAAGTGAACTATTACACTTCACGGTCTTTGTCGCTTGGTGGATGGGACTGTTCCAGTAAAGGATAATTGTGAAGGAAGACACTGGACACAGTGAGCGCGTGCTGGAAGTGTTTTTGTTTTCAAAAACTTCCCATTCGTCCGAACCTTACCCACGTTAAGGATCTTGATCTGTTTCTGTTGTGCTCTAAGATTAAAGGGACATTATGCAAACTGACAGCAGTAAGTGACTCATTTTTAATAAGTGCTCGAAAGAGAATGACAAGAAGACTTGAAGATAGTCGTGCTTAATCAAATGACACATTTCTCCATGATCTATTTCTTTTTTCTTCACTACATTTGCAGAATGTAAATGTTTGGGGAATGAAACTAATGAGTTTGAGTTATATTTCAAAGGACCTCAGTTCAATTTTTTAAATGTTCTTGGTTGTCCATTTTCAACTTTGTTATGATGAACGTATGAAAGGATCATTATGAAGTCGATTAATACATCTTTTTTTGCAGCCTTGGAACTATCAGTTAGGAACTATCAGTTATCAAATTATGTATCTGCAATTCTTCATAAAAGATTGTTATGGAACAAAAACTAACATATTTTGTGATAGATTCATTCTCGCTCCGTATAGTATGTTCAACCAGAAATACAATTTAACGACCGATGCCGCGTACCACACACCCATCACGCTCTTATCACTTCCACTAGTTTTATAGGTCACATCACAACGCCCGATCCCACATTTTCCCCCGTACAAGCGGAAGCCCAAATCGAAATAAAATTTCACCGGCAGAACGCTGTCTGGTATGTTTTATTTTTTTCGCCTAACGAATTGTGTACCCACTTACCTTCCCCATCCCCATCGATTGCAATATTGCATCGTCCCCCAGCTCAATATGTATCCGGTTATCGGATCTTGTACGCGCATTTTAATGAAATAGGCTCCGTGCAGCGGGGTTTTATCGACACCAGTCGCTTTCCGCGGTGCGTGTGTGAGTTGAGTGATTTCGGTGCGCGCGCTTTCCCGTATGTATAGCTCGATTTCATTTCGCTTCCTGCGAGCGAGAGCGAGCGACCGTTGTCACCTTCCCAATCACGCACCGAACCGGGTGAAGAGTGGGTTGAATTGTTTAGTGAGTGGGATTCGAAGGTTTCGAGCACACATAAACACAAAAAAGGTTCGTTTTGGTGTGGTTTGAAGAACACAACAATAAAAAAAAACGAAAAGCAAATCGAGAAAAATTGCAAACATGAACGCTTCAATGATGCGTGGAATTTCCGCCAGGTGCATACGGGAATTTGTCGCGCGAGTGATATTCTCCATCACCATCGCAAATGAATGCGTTTTCGGGGAGCGCTTGCAATCGTGTGCGCTTTGCTATTATTGTAGTATACGACTGAGTGTACTGTGTGTGCGTGTGTAGTGAAAGAAAAAAAAATAAATATGAGGCATACCATTCAACAATACTTGATCACCCCCGTCCATAGCTCACAGTAAAAAATATATGCAATGCAATATGTGTCTGCAGTGTTGAGCAGGTCGTAGGAATTAAACTAAACGACAACCAGAACTGAAGTAAATCACTAAATATTTTATTCATGCACAGGAAGAGAGCTATGCAAATTTATGCGCACTAAAAATCACTCAGTACACTAACAGTAGGATTTAACGAACATATAAGCTGTACGTCGTCGGTTATTGGAAGCATTATCTTTGACTGAATGAGGCGAATTTGAATCCAATTTGAATGATAGATTTATCGTGTCTGTTTTGCCTCTGCCACAGAACACAATACTCAAATTAAATTTCCGAATCAGAGAAAAACTTTTATATCAAAAAAATGCTCAACTATGTTTTAGATCATTTGTTGAACCACCAAAGCAACAACACAAAACGAGCTAAATCTCTTTGACAGCAGAACAAATCTCGCACTTTCAGCTACGTCAAACGGTACGGTAGAGAATCTCCGGCGGTCCATTTTGTTTACCCTCGCTCGCTTTACATCTTAAACATCTGGCAGAACATTGTTTTGCGTCGGTTGGGAATCGGGCCACATTCGAGTGGCAAGTTGGCCCCTCCACCCGCTCATTTGGCGTCCTGTCCGGAAAAACCATTTCTCGGTCACACAGACGCGCGCACACACACACACACACACACCATCTATAGCAAGCAGCCGTCGGTAAGTAGTCTGCTTGAACATCGTTCAGCAATTTATTTCCTCCTCCCTTGGGTTGACATTGTCGGGTTGTTAGATATTTTCCGACTAGCCCGAAACCCCTCCACGCACGCTCCAGACTACGCACTGGTGTACGGGGGGCGATTTCGCCTCGTGTCAGACGAGCGCGGCGATTTGAAGGTTGCGGATTGAGAGGCAAGCAAAGAACTCGCAGCCAAAGACTCGGAGACAAAATGGCAAATGATTCCGACTGTTTAGAGCGCATTGTTCTCGTCGTCGTGGGTTGTTCTCGGCGATGGTCTCGGCCTACCGTCCCTCCGGGCCGGGGCCGGGCAGCTCCAGCCCTCTGCTTGCCTGTGGGCCGGGCAAAGCGTTGAGAAATAATGATAAGTATCAGTGTGAACGATCAGAAGAAATGTCGTTGAAGAAGGGCGTCTGGGCGAACGAGGGACGCGAGAACGTTTTCTACGTGTGTTTATGTGCGTGTGTGTGTGTCTCCAAAGGGAAGACACAGCAGTGGCACTCGGAATTCGATGTCATTGTCATACGCTATCGCGTTCCACCGGTCTTCCTTCCCGGACTGCTCTTCCGGTACACACCAAACGGTATCTCCCAAAAACGGAACGCAATATAATCAGCTCCCCCATCTGTCTGGCCTGCTATTTGTCTCCCGTCTGTGTCCTACTCGCACCCCGGCACGTGTGTATCGATTTTCGTAATGCCATTTTCCACACAACCAGGCGGTGAGGCGGCACAGCCCTCGGTTCCCGTTCATCAAACTTGAAGTCATCATTATCCCAGGAGGTAGTAGTCGCTGCAGCCGCGATAACAATGCTTCGGCGATGCATTTGCACACTCGTGGTTTTGAAAAAAAAAGAAGGAAAAGTGGATGGGACAGAAAGCGACAATGCCCTCCGTTGCAAATCCACTCCAAAGGAGCAGTGGTGGAAGCGAGTGTAGGCCGTTTCAGACAGAGAGCGGGCGGCGGCGGGTTTGGTAATGCAAAATACTTCTTCCAGTCTGTCGAGCATCAACAGCACGCTACTGAGCAGTGGAAAAATATGGTTAAAGATAGCGGAAATCGTCCATTACGGCTTGATGCTGTGCAATGAATTCATTTTATTTACATTTATGCGGCCAAACGGAGTAAGAGTTGAGTCTTGAGGTTCTCAAGTTTCATCATAAAAATACATGTTCTTATAAATATTAATACAAAGAACTAGAGTGATATAACATACTATAACGCAGTTCAATCTGCAAGACGCCTAAATGAATGCAAAATGCACCACACGCAATTATATTTTCATGTCATTAACACATGAGCAGCACTGTTCTATGTTATTCTAATTGCAAAACAATGAAATACAAGAAAATCACACTTTTATGCTTCGTAATATGTTGAAATAGACGCGAAAAAAACAATAAAAGTTTAATTTAAAAAGTTGCTTTTAAATTTATGAATTGTGTAGCAAACGTGTTAAGAAATAACACGTCAAAAGACTTCAGACAAAATACAACCTTTTTTCTTACCAGACCTTTTTTCTTAAACAAAGATAATTGGTAACGATCGCCAAATTCATCAAGTGTAAACCAGAAGACCAATTCCGAGTTTTTTCCACTAATTCCCGACCATCTCCCATTTGAAGACGAGCCAGCAAACTTCAAGGCAAAGATCAAACTAAATAATTTATGAACCTTTCCAACGTACACACGCCCACACGCCTCCAGCAACTCGCATGAGTCCCGTGTCAGCTGTCAGAGCGTACTACGCGAACAACCAAGACCAGATCACAGTGGCGTAGGTACGTGGGACGAGCGAACAGCAGCGCCAACCAAAACGCTTCTCAACACATCCAACCGCTGGCAAACGAAATGTGAGGTAACAAATTGAGAAATAAATTAAATTGATTGGCCCGAGTCGTCAAACGATCGATCCTGCCGTTGTGCGGTGGCCCTGGGACTTTGGGGGTTTTATTTTCATGCCCGTGCGCCCAAGAGCGCGCCGTCAGCACGGAAAACCGCAGCCGCATTGCAGCATACCGAGAAGGCGGGCGAGCTAGAGCTGGGCAGGCAAGCAATGCGAGTAGCCCATAAAAATCTGGGTGGCAGCAGAGTGAAATGAAATCGCTCCGCATGTACACATACATTCCTGATGACGAAGAAGATTCCTTCTCCATGGCAATATCCTCCTGCTGCTGCTGTTGCTCGTGCTGTGCCATCACTCCAGAGTGAATGTAAAATTGAAATAAAGTGAAACGTGTTGAAAACATAATTATCACCATAATGGCTTCCCATGTACCCGTCCGCCGTGGGTAGCTCATCATCAACCTTCATGCTGGAGTCACCTAATGCCACGTTCTTACAGCGCTGGAGAAAGTGTGCTTTGTTTGTGGTCTACAGCACCGCCAGAACCACCATCGGAGCGCTTCAGCAACGCCATCTACATCTTAATCGGTTCCAAGGAACCGACGGAGGGAAAATCGGTTTTCGGTTAGTGGCCGATGTGGTGACACACGCGATAGACGGAAGACTGACACCGTCGGCGCCGGATTTCGGTAAAATTAATGCTCTCCCCTTGCCGAAATGAAACAATACGAGCGAACGCGGGAAATGCTACAGAACGAAGCAAAGGAAGCACAGCACGGCGGAAAACGTGCCGGAAAGTGTTTGTTTTAATGAGCCGGGAATTAGTCGGGCGGTTTTGTCTCGCAGAAAATTCCGTTCGGAGCTGTCTCGGCGTCGTAAATCGTAAAACGGTGATGAGCACTGTGCCCCTGCTATCTGGACGATTATACGTTGCGAGCGTTGGAGCTGTCGCGTTGGCGTCCCTGGAGCTAGCAGCAAGCAGTAGATGTAGTGGGAGTTTTATTGCGAAGATGTGAGCTTTATTGGAAACACTGTTTAAATAATAGTTAATGATCTTGGTGCTTATTGCACGTGCCTGATAGTTGATAGCGATAGAAGAATGGTCTGCTTTTAACGATTGTTTGCCTTAGTTTCGGGACAGCAGTTGATCCACATTCCTAAGAAAGCTATTTTATGAACATCCTCTCTGTTTTCGGAGAGCCGTTATACCAACCGTAATGGACACGGATGACGATATTTGCTAAGAAGAGACATCCAGAACCAGCACCAAGCGGTACAGGAAATGAAGCGCAAAACAAAGCTATCAAAGAAAGCGTGCAGTCCAATTTGAGACATCCAATTATGGTCCTTCGAGCCGGATTTCCTCTGCAGACTCCTCGATACAGTTCCTTTCTCCACTGCTGTGAATCAATAGCTCAAACACGACTCTCTATAACCGTTTGTTGACATAATATACTGGACTTTGAACAAACGCAGGAAGTTAAAAGTATGTCATGGAGCTGATCTATCAACAAAACCCCTTTCTCGTTTGTTCGGCTAGAGTTTATCTTCTCCCTCCCAAGTGCCCCAAACGTATGCTTTTTGGGAGGCATACTAGTGTTCCTTTTTCACCCTGGAGCCCCTGGATCAAGCACATCAAACATTTACAGCTTACTCATTCGAAAAGGAAATTCAATTTTTTATTCCGTTTTTCCGGTTAGTAATACATTTTGCTTTTCACTTTCACTTCCGCTCAGCGTAACCATTCAACCAATCTTTCCATCGTCTCGGGGAAAAAGAACCCCTTTTGGGTGCGATGGTTAAAGCGCACCCGAGTCAAAAGAACGCAGCCCAAAGAAAAATGAAGCCCGTCTTTATCGCTACGGCAGAAAAAACAAACACTTGACACCTTTCTTTCGCTATTCGCTTCCCCTTTGGTTGCGGTTCGCTAAGCAGAGCAAGTGTGACACTGTGTCGAACACAAAAGAAAAGAAAAAATCCAATCCTTTGCCTATTTTTATCTGCTCTCAGGCGCAGGGAGTGAGTCGTACTCTCAGGAAAACCTTGTCAAAATCTGTACCGAGGGGCGGAAAACACTCGTAGCAAGGAAATATCCCAAATATCAATACTAATCCTTAGCTCATACATTATCAGCACCTCACCAGACGGGACCAGCCGTGTGTGTGTGTGTGTGTGTCACCCAAAATCGAAACGAAGTTTCCTGCCACACGGATTTGACGGAAGTGTGATAAATACACACATTCGAACGGGAGAGAGTGAGAGAGAACGCTAAACTCCACGAAAATCGATAAGCCACACAAAGAAATCAAGTAAGCTTGAGGAGCGCGTTTGTAAAGGATTTGGGACAGGCTACATTTTGACTTCTTGCTCAGCCTTCTATTGACTTTGCCTAACAAAAGAAGCAAAAGGGAAATCGGCACTTGCTGGGTGTTTTTCTTCGGCGTTAGAGAACACCGCTGCTGTGTCAAAATCCGGATGTTTGTCCGCATGATCGATGCGCTGCTATTCTGCGCGCCTTTGCCGGGTTGCTGTTGCTTCAGAATGTGTTTTTCTTTTATCGCGTTCCCGCAATCCTTTATCCTGCCTCCTCCGGATCTGTGTATCTGAATCGAAAATTCGGCCGACATTGCGAAACACGAAAATTGTTGCGCTTTAATCCGTTATAAATATTTATACGGATGATAATAACAATCAGAGCGCGAGTAACCCATACGCCCCGGGGGTTGGGATTTTAGACGGTTTAGTGTTGCTTGCAGCAACGGAGGAGAGGTTTTTGGTAGAAAATACTGTTTTACAGCTCAAAGACAAATCATTTCCACGAATAAATTACATTTTTTGTAGACGATTGATCTATTTACAGTGAAGAGATGTTTGAAGTTTATAAATTTTATGTTAAACCTATGTAGAATACAATGTATAAAACGCGTTGCCTACTTTTGGGAGTTTCAAACTACAATTTCTTAAATTCTAGTAAAAAGATGAGTTTTGATTCTCTACATTTCCTAGCAAGAATTAGAATATTTTACGACATAAACGAAATTTGTGTTTCTTCACTGTCTCACAACCCATTAACGGTACATCAACCATCAATATGCATAGGAAATGATGCCTTCCCCTATTTAATAAATTTTTTCTCCCATCCAAACCTGACTAAAAAATCAATCATTCAAACCCTGGAACCCCTTCATATTGCTCTTCTAACACCCAGCACCTTGTCAAGTGCACACGCTTCTTGCTTCTCTGTGCATGTGCTCCTCCCCCCCCCACCCCTTATCCATCGCAACACGCAAGTAAGTCCGAGAACGTGACGAGAAAGGGCGATGAGCGTAGATATGCACTTTAAGAAATTAAACAAACACCAACAAAAGCGCATCGGCGTGCATGTGGTGTGCTGCAACCCTGCTGCACCACACACAATCCTTTTGTGTCCGCTGCGTCTCACTTGGCACGGAAAGGAACGTGATCGAGCACGTGTTCTGGTGAAAAGCACAAGGGGCGCAAGGAGCCCTGACGCACCCAGACACCGGTGTGGTACAGTCGTGGAGTAATCCGTACGTCACGAGTAACTTCTAAGCGTACCGGTAACTTCCAAAAATGGAAAGAATTTGTGCACGCAGCACACCCGGGCGCACCCGGGGTTCTTTCCGCGTGAGATAAGTGTGTGTGTGTGTGTGTGTGTGTGTGTGTGTGTGTGTGTGTGTGTGTGTGTGTGTGTGTGTGTGTGTGTGTGTGTGTGTGAGTGTGTGTGTGTGTTGTGTGTGTGTGTGTGTGTGTGTGTTGTGTGTGTGGTGTGTGTGTGTGTGTGTGTGTGTGTGTGTGTGTGTGTGTGTGTGTGTGTGTGTGTGTGTGTGTGTGTGTGTGTGTGTGTGTGTGTGTGTGTGTGTGTGTGTGTGTGTGTGTGAGAAGGCGAACATGCAAACCAGACAGCCCCTAAACACGATCCACACACCATTATGTCAATCTTCATTCGATGAAAAAGGGGTTCGCTTCTTTTTTTCGTCTCTCTCTCTCTCTCTCTCTCTCTTCGATCAGCATCATTTGTGCACCCAGCATGATTTGAAGGCTTCTTTTTGTTGGTGTGAATGTGTGCGCCTTTTTCCACATAAACTCAACTGAGCGGTTCAATACTCTACTGCCCAAAATCCATCCCGTCTGGACGACATTTATTGAATTCAACGTTGGCGAAGGGAAAGAAACCAACAAAAAAAACAGGAACTACTAAAGATGTCGTGTTTCTTTCATTCCTTCTCATCCCCCGGCAAAATCACGCGCAAATGTTTCCCGTGTTGAGGCGCTGGTGGTGTATGGAGCATCCATTTACCACTTTCCCAACAGAAGAGGGCAGAGTAAAATGGACATGTTCTGTTTTCGAGCTGTCATAAGTTCGTTCCGGCAGTATCGTACACGATTTTACACAATTATTATGGGATAATGGATGAGCTAGTCGCATGTCACTCTGCCGAACAGGCTTTTGTGAGCGTAACGGTGCATCTATCTCCTAATAAGGACAAGTGCACGATTGACATGGGAATGCACTTTGGGTGATGGTGGTGGTGCTAAATAGATGTCAATCCTAGTAAAAGCTGCATAATTTGCCTTCTTGACTTTGTTGTGGGTTTCACTAAATCATCCCTAAACAGATGCTTCATTTGGTTATGTTTATAGTTCGAGACAGACATTTAGACTGTTTTGGGTGTCTTGCAATATCCAAAGCCTTATAAATTTCAAATAAATCAAATTAGAATATTGAAGGTAATATAAAACAGTACTGTTGCTTTTGAAGTAGTAAATAAGTCGTAGGAAAATGCGTCTACAAAATTGCCAATATTTCATTATACAGGGTTTCCCCCGATTTATTTGTTGGTTCCCATCAATTTTGGTGCATTCCTACGATTTTTTGGACAGAATTTGTTGGTCCAATTGTGTTGATATCCAATCGGAAAATATCAATAAATTATGGGAACGAACCAAAAATCTATCGGATACGCTCAAAAAATCGTGGGAACGCACCGAAAAATCATGGGAACCGACCAATAAATCGTGGGAAACCCTGTAAGTATCGTGAAGACATTAAGCAACTTTCAATAATAACTTCCACAACTCAATAAAAGACAGTACATATATGCGTCATGAAAATAATAGCCTCTGAGCATGAGAATGACCCATATTATCTACACACAAACACAGACACACATACACTCACACATAATAGAAAGCAAAAGAAAAGTACAATTGAAATCCTAACAATAACAAGCCAAATCAATCGAAGATTTCTAATCAAGCTGTTACATTTATGGTTATTGGTTATCCCATTGTATTCCCATTGGCTTGCACAGCGGCATTGGCAAAGAGAGAGCGCATAACCCTTGACCGAAAGACCACTAGACCACGCATCCACGATCCCGTACACATCGAAGTAATTGAAAAGAAGAAAAAAAAACTTCCACACTGTAAGCATCTTGCATTGATTCCACGCTGGCAACAGCGTTCATACTGCGGCCCACTGGAAGAACTCTTCACATTGGCGAGTGGTTACATTGTGCCGTTTCATCGAATCGTATGCTAGAGTCAGAGCAACATAACAATAGATATTATGGAAGCGAGAGAAGGCAAAGCAAAAAAAAAAAATAGCAGAATAATGCTGCCCCGAGCAGCAGCAGCAGCAAGAGTTCGAGTTGTGCAACCACATTCGCTTGATTAACGTTGAATACCATTACCCCGGTACACAGGCGCGGCGCACTGCGTAATGATGGGGTTATCCTTGTTTTAATTAAACTATTTCTCATCAACTCCAACCAACCGACCACTCGCCTCCTTCGCTCCTTCGGCCGACCGAATCAGCTAGTGCGGAAAATTCTCCAACCCCTTTTTCCTGGTTGATGGTGGGGCGAGTGATCGGAAAGTCAAGAAAATCGAACCGTTTCGAACAAAAGACAAATGATGCTTTTTCCGAACTCCGGCCTCTCCCTCCCGTACAGCCGATGATGGGCAAAGTTGCTCCCTGCCGTTCATTGTTTCGTCCTGGCTTTTGCCACTGCTTTTGTGCTCGATGGAAGATGTCACGCGACGACGGTACCATTTGCCACCAGATCGGATTGTAGCATCTTCTGTGTCGACTGGAAACACTGCGGGAGGAATGGAAGGGGAGCACGGCAAGACATTATGCTTCGCTGATTAAACGCAGCGCGATTTTCCACCAGCATGCAGTGGTGTCCTTGTTTTTTGCCGCATCGGAAAGGATACCCGTTCGATGAGCAGCGAATGAGCTATTGGCAACTACGGTAATGACAGCATCTGGTCGATTACAGCGCAAAACCGCAAGCGCTGCTGTTGCTGCAACTTTATCTTCCTCCCCCCTCCGCTTCGAAGAGTTGAGAATATTGTGATGAAAATAAAAGAAGTTTTCAATTGTTCCCCTGACAAGCCGGGATGAGCAGGAATTAGTTGCACGGATAAACTTTGCCTTTGCTAAAGATTTCTTTTGTTAGGTTCATTTGTTTGAATCCGCTTTGCGAATTGCGATGCTGCGTAACGAAACATTACTTTCAGTTGCAGGAATCAAAGTGTATCCAATTAGTTTAAAATTAATGCGTGCGTTTTTTTTTTGCTGTTGCCTGATTTGATTAATTACTAAGGTATTGAGTATTAAGACCTCAAAATTCATTTATAAGAAAAATGAGAAAAAATACTAGTTATTATGAAATTTTAATACAAAACGAGCAAAGCTTGTATGCAAAATCTTCAATAATAGGTACAGGTGCAATAAAAGTCCATTTAACAAAGGTAAAACGTACAGAAACGATTAAAACGTACTTGACGTATATGCAATTGGGCGAAAGTAGCGAACCAAGCACAATCTAGAAGGAAACAGATCACTACAGCTTCCGTCCAGAGCATCGTTACTCAATGTCTAGTAAAATTGCTCCAGTGTTCACTATCATCGGAATCCTTTTTTTCCAGTCGCTTCTAACGACACACTTGCAGGACATCCCTGGGCAAGCCTGGAGTGCGTGCTGGAGCCCTTAACGCCCAACCGTATTCGGTCATCTGGGTTGTCACGGAACCGACGCAAGCTGGTGAGAGAGAAAAAAAAGTGGCGGAAACCGGCTCACTTTCACACCATAAATCATCGTTTTGCAAAGTGGGAAAGATAATAGCACCCGAAGCCTTTGGGGAAAACCGGGACCGGCATCACTGCCTGCAACGATGCATCCTGGTCGATCCAGCATAAACGTCGCTTCGTTGTGCGAGTGCAATAAACTCAACATCTCGTAATTGACCGATTACGGCACCGTCCGTCATCATTGCCAGAGATGATTCGTCACTGCCCCGGGTTGCTGCTGCTGCTGCAGATTTTCATCGTCCCCGTTGTTGCTGGTGGACAGGCTGCTCGGGCAAGCGATGAACCCAAAAGATCGGCGAGGTAATCAATCAGTACCGGTAGCACTTTGGGCATACCACCGCATGATGGATGCTATATCGGTACGCTCTACATCCTGCCAAGAGCTCTCTCAAACACTCGTCTGCGTGATTTGAGCATAAATTTGAAGAGATTTTTAATTTACACACGCTCATACTCTGATCCGATTTTGGTTACGCGGTGTGATCGAACGGGTGATCAATTATCCTTGGTAGACTGTGCGCGCACAGATTGCAGAGCATCAACAAAAAACAGTGGCAGATGAAGAAAGCTGCAAAACGCACGTACCTGTAACGGAAAGAGAAGAAAGGACAGAAAGAAAGCCATTATTTTTGTGACCGATCAAAAAGGAACATTTTTAATGCTCGTTTAATGGGCATGCTCTCCCCCATCATGCCGAGCCATTAAACCGAACTTATTTTACGAGCCTAATCATGGCTAAGGCAACAGAAAAGTAGCAGAGTTCACAAACAGTAGCAGGACGATAAACAGCCGCATGTTTTACACACAGCCTTTTGTATGTATTTTTTCCCTCAATTCTTAATACCATTTTTAATCTTGATTTCACAAAAATAATCCCAACAACACGTACAACAATAGGGTGGGAAAAAGGTAAGTTGTGGAGGGGTGGGTTGAGCAGGAGAGGGGATCATAAAATTGTACATCGGGTGTGTAACTCATTAACATATTTATTATATCGCTGTTAAATTAACATTACCGCAAAACAAGCCCATAAAATGCATGGCACGCCGGCCCGGCACACTGCCAGCAAATGCAAATGAATCAATCTGCCGAGCACCTGTAATGTTCGTGTGGATATGATTATTTTTTATTTAAAGATGAAAATGTTTGATCCTCTACATCGTACACTGAGTAAACCATAATATTCAATCAAAAAAGGATTTTTTATGCTTTTTACTCACATTTTTGGCTTAAGACAAAGCGTTTCTTTTTGTTCGATTTGTAGAAGAAATTATGTTGTCTTCTAAATTTTCTATTTTAATTTATGTAATATTCTTTTACAATCATAATTTAAGCAAAAATGAATGTTTAGTTGCATTAATTTGATAAAAAAATTTCATCGTACATTTTAAAACAAATTAACTTAAAGATATTCAGCAAATAGCAAACAAGCTTGCCATGTTTGATAATAAACACTATACAATTTCTACTAAGTTTCCTATGCTATTTCCTACGCTGAATTCCAACACTATTGATACCCGGGCCAAGTATTCAAAAATCGTTCCGAATCCGGATCCAGAACAGTTCCAGATACTGTTCCTGGAAATAAATGAAATTCCCGGGTGCTATTTCTGGATCAGTATGGGTTCATGATCGGTTACAGGACCAGTTGGAGTTCAGTATCAGTTTCAGGTCCTTTATGGGTTTACTTTCAGTTCCAGGGCTGATATGGATTCATGAGTAGTTGCAGGACCGGTATGTGTACAGAATCAGTTCCAAGTCCGGTATGGATTCTGTATCAGCTCCAGAACCTGTAAGGGTTTATGATAGGTTCCAGGAACAGAACGAGATCATGATAGGCTCAAAGACCGGTATGGGTCCATGATAGGTTCCCGGGCAGGTATGGGTTCATGTTCGGCTCCAGGACCGATATGGGTTCATGATACGTTCCAGTACTAATATGTGTTCATGATAGGTTCCCGGACAGGTATGGATTCAGTATCAGTTCTAGGACCAGTATGGGGTCATGATAAGTTTCAGAATCGATAAGGATTCATAATCGGCTCCAGAACAGGTCTGGGTTCATGATACGTTCCAGGACTAATATGTGTTCATGACAGGTTCAAAATGCGGTATGGAATCAGTATCAGTTCCAAGACCGGTATGAGGCTCATCATAGGTTCCATCAAGTCCAGCACCAGCATTTGGTAATGTGCAGTTTTCAACCAAAATAAATGAAGTATTGGTGTCAGGACCAGTATTGGTTTGGTTTTGGTTTTAGGTCTCTAAAGGGGTCCTCATAAGTACTTCATTTCATTTGGGTTCTGAAGTCCTTAATTTAGCCATGCTCTGTAGTGTAAAGGGATTCTTAGAAATTGCATTGCATAGCCCTGTATCCTGTCCAAACTAACTAGTATGAATATAAAATAATTGGTCTACTGGACTACTGTAAAAATTTGTAAGTTTTGTCGACTTGGTGCCTCATACACATTTACCTAAAACTGTATGTATTGAAGCAATTTTGAGCACATTTTCAACATAATTTTCATATCCACCAAATGAAGTGATAGTGACGTTACACATTGAAGCACCCAAAAGTGTCACTGTTGATGATTAATGTTGAGCGGCAAGCTGAAGTGATTCACGACTCACAAACAAAAAAAAAACCCAAATGAAGGTGTCAAGATCAGTCGAAAATGAATCGCAATATTTTGCTGATGCTTTTATTTTCCAAAAAAAAAAGGCAAGCGTGGCTGAAATAATAGTACAACGGCATGATAATTCATCGCAAGAAACAACACGCACATCCGATCCAATCGCCACCTACCGGCCGGTCAGTGGAAAACGGGAATAAGAAGCAAACACAAACACCGGACGGGCAGTGTAAAACAATAGACCCATGTCTATCCAACTCAACACAAAGGTGGGCAAGCAACGACAACAAAAAAAAACACTGTAAAAGAAAGGTATGATAAATACTGCAGGGACAGCCAAAACACGTGCGCCCCAAACCACCGAAACGCCACGCCAAGCCGCCGCCGCCGCCCTGTTTTGGCACGATAAAAGTCAAATTTAAAAGCTTAAGAGCTTTCGACAGGATCGACCGCGACAGGTCCACCACACTCCAAAAATCCCCCGTCCTGGAAATGCACAGCATCCACCGAACCAGAACAATGGCTGAAACAATAAACACACCATAACCCACACACACACTCTTCGGTGTGAGAGAGAGAGACCCAGTGTGGCAGGTTCATATCTGTCAACCGCAGAAAATAAAAATTAATCAACGAAATTGAACTGTCACCAAGGATGTGAGAGTGTGCCAGGGAGAGCCTGGTGTGTCGGGACGTCAGCAACCAACAACAAAAAAAGGAAGCGATCATACAATATTGTGTGGATGGTGGCGAGGCAGTAGCGCAACCGATGCATGACACGCACCACATGACGCGGACAGTTTCGGTGGACGCACGTTTCTGTTTGAAACGGTTCGGTTGGCTTTCTGGTTGGTTTGACCCGTCCCGCAAGCGCGCCTCTGTTGCCGATTGGCTGATATTCGAACTGATATCCGAAAACTGTCACACAATCCGTTTCCGCAGACCGGTGATAAAGTGCGAACGCGAGATTGGTGCAGCATCGTACAGGAGCAAGAGCGGAATCGTATGCAAGTGGGGAGGAGCAGCGATCCAGCAGGATTGAAATGCAAAGTCATCGATTATTTAATATTTATTTATGAAATTGAAAATTAGTATGCATATCGCTTCGGTCTTTATTTATGAGTGACCGTAATGAATAATGAAATATGGCGCGTCGGCAAACGTGCCACAACGTGAGTTTGCTGGCAAACCGTTCTCATTTCCCACGAGTTCCCCCTGCTCTCCTTCATGTCAGGCTCCAAGCTCTAAGCAGGTTTAACTGGAGGCGTTTAAAAAAATCCGCCGCTTTACCTCTCTCCCACCCTGTGCATCGTCTACCGCAACGCCTACTACGCCACCCGCATGGAAGTGTGGCATTTCACTGACGGACGTGCTGCAATGGGCACTGCAATGCAACTGCCATCGGCCAATCGAATTCGGCCCCCCGAGGGGGAAAGTGCACAACATGCACATCGTTGCAGTGAAAATGAGGTAGGCAAATGAGGGATCGAGCCAAATGTGGGTGGCGCCGGAAATGAGTTCACTCAAGCGGAGTGGAATTTTCAAGGACTGTAGAGAATCTATTATATGAATATGAATGAATTTGTAGAATTAGTATATAAAAACCAAATAATCACTTACTTTTAACATGAAATCGAAAAGATGGTTGATTGTAAAAATATACATAATAATAATCTAAATAACACAATAAGTAGTGTTGGGTGTAATGAATCTTTCATATGAATCTTCAGTGATGGATGACTCGAATTTCGAATCAAATTCTTAAAAGATTCATCAATCTTCAATTCATTCATAAATTCATAAATCTGTAAGATGGATAAATCTGTAAGATTCATAAATCCATTGAAATACTCGAAATTGAAAGCTTCAGGGATTCATGACTCTTTCGAGATGTATGATTTTCAAAATATTGAATTTGCCCAATCCCACCTAATATATATGATAAGCTCGTTGTGGGTTCAAGCCTCGTATGGACCATCTCCATGTAGTAAAATAAACTATCCGGCTGCGTGGTACTTGATAAAAAGTCTCGAAAACCTGTATAGGCTATTATGACCACGTGGGTTGTTAAGCCAAGAAGGGGAATAATGAAGCTCACGCTTTACGATTTTTTAAAAGATTCATCAATTCCTGAAGATTCATGAACCCCTATAGATTCGTTATGAATCTTTTGGGACTCATAAATCTTTTAAGACACATGTGTCTTTCCGATCGAGATTCAGATTCATTGAATCATTTCAAAGATTCATTCAGATCCATGAGTCTAAAAGAGATTCACCCAACACTAACGCATAAGAGCGCAAAAACGAACCAATTCCTCTTCTTTTTCACTGGCAATCAAACCAATTAAGTAAAGAGTCCTTTTCCATGCTTACGCTTTTGTTATTTGTCAAAAATAATCATCCACATTATTTATGTTCCGTTGTGTCGGTAATATTTTCGCCCATGTTCACGCGTACGCCGCAACACGGGCGCACGGCCGCACCGAATGATTAAGAGACGAGTTTATTTTGTGAATTCATTTCACCGTCCTCTTGCGGTTTGATTAATCTTTTTCCTCTTTCCTTAACATTGCGCTCCCCATTTGAGGGGCTGCTTGTTTAATGTTTTGATTTGGTTTGTTCTTTGTTTCTTGCCTTCTCTCCCCGCCGGTGGCGTCCAATCTCATCTTCAAAAAGGACCGACTTGATTAATGATATACACATTGCCGAGCTCCAAACAACGACAACAACTAACAAACGCACAAACTGCCGAGCTGCAGCAACATCTGCGTTCGATTTGGTCTAATTAAAATTCTAACTTACCTCCTCTCTCTGATTGCAACCTACTTCCAGCGCAAAGAGCCCGGGTCTTTCTACCGGTTTGCTCCAAGAGGGCGGTTTTACGCAAGCCTCACACTGACAGATGGATTCTGACTCGACACGCCACAGGCTAGGGCAGAACGGTTTATGAACGATACTTTTGCGTGGTATTTGCGGAAAGGAACACAGCGCGGTTGCGGTGAGGCAACACAAAAAAAAAGTGTAGAAATCATAAACGAGCCATGAAAGTACAAGTGGCTTGATATTTTGTACTTTTGCTGAAAACGAAACGACGTCCTAGATATTGGCTTCCTCCAAATCCAAGCGGGACGCGCCGGCTAAACATATCAAGCAGAGAGGAATCAGCACTGAACCATCAGTCTCGCCAGTCGGACTCGTCATGACGCCTGCTTCACTTAGAGTCGTTGTTCCCGCTCGGGCAGCTTTAATGGAGAGCAGACGATACCTAGGACGGGATGGCGTACCCTCGTTTTATTCTGCAGATATTATCCCACCCTAACCGTGATATCGTACGCAGTTCGCTTTTGGGGGAAGCGAAGGTACACCCCCCCTGTTCCGCTTTGTACACGGTTTGCCGAAACGCAAAGCAAAGGAATTAAGTTTTATCTCTGTTTATTCATTGCGCTCTCGTTTTGGGATGCTGTTCTCGATTTCACTTTCCGCTGTGCCATTGGAGACATAACGACCATGCTGCAGGAATACTGAAAATACATTTGGACACTTCATTTCTGCCTTTTCGGGTAGGTATCGCTTGAGTAATGAAAAAAAAAGGCATCAGTAACCTTCACCAGTAACGGGCGGACGAGTCTAATAATAACCACCGCATCATATCTCCCCGTGTTCCGATGAAAATCCAACGAAGGGAAAATATAGAGGAAATTATGTGGAAGGAGGAACCCGTAAACTGACGCCCCGGCAAAACTTTTCACGACGAAAATGAGAAAGACAAATTTTGAAGCCACTGACGACTGGCTCAGAAACGTCTTTAAATGCGTAGAGCAATGCGACGGTCTGAGTCTGAGGTACTAAACGCACACACACTTACACACACAGTGGTATCTAAAACACAGAGAATAAGAAAAGCGAAGCATTTGCTGATGTTTGTTTCCGGTTCACCCGCTCCGTCGTAGTGTTTTGGGGAAACAGAACGCCCAGAACCGTACAGGATTACTCCCGTATGATGCTTTTTCCTGCAATGCTTTTTTACGCCAAGATCTAGTGCCTGGAAGGGCAGCTCCAAACAGAAAGAAGATGGTTGCTGTCCTTGTGATTGTGTGTCACCGTTGGAATCATAAAATATTGAGTGGGGATGTCTTTTTTCTGCCTTTTTCATTGTTTATTTTGGTGTGATTTTTTTTTTGCAAGAAAAACACTCGAATCGTTCCTTGCTTGCTATCTCTCTCGCTCTCTCTTTTCTGTTAGCCTACATCTGAAGCTGTGTAAGAACACAGGCGCGCACATGATTTTTCTTCACTTTTATGAAGCCGTCATTTGGATGGTCGGGACCGTTTGAAAGCCGACTCACAGAATGTTTTTTTTTTTTAGTTTTGTTTTGCTCCTTGCAAGCCAACCAAAATTTGCCAATGCTGAGAAGAAAATACTTCAGCATGACGAAAAAAAGTAGCCTTACGCTTCGAACAAAAAAATCCCTAAAAAGGACGCATTATGATGTGCCACCGGTTTTCGCCCTCAAGGCTAGAGCAGCGGACGACCCATGGGTGGGGCATTTTTTTATTGGTCAATCATAAAAACGCTCAGCAAAATTGGTTCTGGTTTTCGGTGTGGCTTGGCATCCAAAGCCCTCTCTGTCGACTGAACGCTACATCCGCTCGCTGCTCGAATGGAAACGGAAAGGAGCGCCGGGAAAAAAGAGCACACAAATTCGTTTTTCAACTTATCACACACACCGGATGTGCGCAAATGCGTGATGATTGCGATATGTTAACAGGCTTCTGGTAACGGGGCCCGAATGCTGGCAGGCACTGGGGTATGGTAAAGCACACCGAAGTGTCCATAAAATGAGAGAAAAATATTATTGCTAAACGAGCATGACGACGGTGGTAGAGAAACGTCAATTCACATTTACGAATACATTTCGAGTGTGGAGGATTACTGCAGTAGCGGCTGGCGAGTAAAATCTGGCTGGATTGTATTGACGAACGAGTGAAGTGATATGTTGATGGTACGGGTATGCAATCATGATAACATAAATCATCACACCCGGAGCGGTCAGTGTCTGATTTACCCCGACGGTCACTTAAGATGGATAATTCGCGACGCGTGAAAACAATTTTTGCAAGGAAATTGGTTCATAACTGGTTTAATGATACTGTGACATAAATTAAAGATCAGTTTTAAGATGTCATCTATCAAATAAATGCTAGTTCAGTTGGTAGGACAATTTACATCTATAACGCATGCAATACATATTAAAGCATACAACAAGAAAAAAAAAACGAAGGAATGATAGATTCTTGTAGAAATATGAGCGTGGAAAATGCGCGATGGTGCCGTGACCAGGATATGCCATGGTATTTCGGTCCTAAGTAAACTACAGTCGGAAATTTGATAAAAACTCATGCCTACATAACCTAGTTTAAAGTTTCAAGAGTGAAAACGCATGATCAAAGACCACCCAGGCAAGTGTTACAAAACAATAAAGTGCATCTTAAAACCTTCTTGAGATACAGTTTCAACACTTTCACCCACTAACACTGTTGTCGCGTGCATATATGGTCGGTCGTCCGCCTTTCAAACCACATCCATCAGCATCTTGTTATTCTTAGTTCTTCAGCCGTATAAAATGCTGTCTACCTCTCCTCCCACTCATTGCCGACCTGTCAAAGTTCCGAACGATCGGAGGCACATTCCCAACGAATGCACATTCACGAAAGTATGTCTAGCTCTGACTAGGGTGATGGCTGATGCATATGGTGGTGGAGAGTAAATAAAAATGGAAGACGAGAAGAAGAAAAAAACAGAGCATCCCGTGGTGGTTGGTACGAAAAATAAACAAATATTCAGACACTTGAGCAATCAAGTGCCACTCAAAGGGCGATGGACAGACATCAACACAGACGTTAATTTGAAATAGAAAGGGGGAAATTGAATAAACTTTTTTTTCTGTCGGTAGCGTCTAGGGTCTAGGTTAATATTGTAGTGTTAAAAGCCAATTGGTTTTGCAATGTATTATTCCCTGTGCAAATAACAAGGACCGCTGGGATCAACTAGACACAGTACAGTGTGTCAAGAAATCTGAACCAAAAGGACATCTCCAGGAAACTTCATGAGAACAAGTGTGTGAGTGTGTGAAATTAGTTTTGGCCACTTCACTAGACGTTTCATAAGAGATCTCAGCAGCATTTTTTGCTTCCCAAAAACACAAGAAAATGTGCAAACAGTACGACCACTTCAGAAGCTGCTAGTCTGCCGGTCTTCTTGGATTACACCTACGCCTGCAGTGCGTACTTGCCAGAATCTTAGCCTCTCCCCTTCGTTTTGAAGTGTTTGATGGAATTTTCTAATTATTCCACCGATTGTTTGCGTGCACGCTTCACGGTAGGGCTTAAGACACGACCTAATGCATGTGTGTGTGTGTGTGCAGGTGGCCTTTTGAAACCCTCTCGCAGGAGGTATTAAAGGCTCTGGCGTTTTGTTTGAAGCGCGTGTGCGGCAAGTAAACAGGATACCCACTCATTATCTCAAAACGAACGAACGCTGTCTGTGTGACGGTACCGCTACGGCTACGACATCAAAACCGTCAGGCTTACGCGAGTCGGCTGACAGGCTCGAATAACGCACCGCATCACGAAGGACGCTGACTGCAGTAGCACTGCCGCCCTTTGCGCCCACTCATTGAAATGAGACTCCGGAGGAATTTTCCCACCTTTGCCGCGTTTCGGTGAAGGTGTTGAAACGTGGCGTATCATTGATGACTGCCGCATACCACATTGAAGCAAGTACACCCAGAGTACCTTTCTATAAGCATTATTCTCCCCAAAAACTCAATGTACCAAAATTCTGGAGTAAGCTGAAGGAGCAGTAAATAGTTGAACCTGAAACCGGTGGAATTTCCATCAGCATTAGAGGCACAGAGGCACTACAGTTGTGGAAAGGATACTCCAGAGCGTTACCGGATGTACTGGGAAACGCGATAAAAGCATAGGAATAGGTTTATTTTGCAACAGTTCTTCAAGATCAAAGTGTAAATTCTGTGTACTACAATTAGCTGTCAGCAAAATCAGCTATTTGAAGTCGGGTAATCAAAATCAACAGATAGACCGTGCCTAAAATCTAAGGTGTCCCCTAAGGCATCTTGCGAGCAGTCGCTTTTATAAATTATTTTGACGAACAATTTTGTATTTTCCCGCTAACCATGCTATTCAAACAAAACCAAATATAATTTCAAGAATTTGCTTCTATACGCTTTCTACATTTCCAAAATGCTCTACAAATCACTCCGGTGATTGTGTTGCGTACATCTAGATAAGACCAATGTTCGCAGTGACTCGTGAGCATCTTCTTAAATCCAACTTCTCTGTCAAACTCGTACCCATTAAGAGTCGATCGTTAGCATACAAATGTGCGTCGTATTGAAACACAGCCGCAGTAAGCGGTAACCCTTCGTGTTCGAACTTACGGTCAACTAACTTCTTCCCTTCGTCTAGAACACATTGTTCGCCGCTATGCATTGAAGTTTGCCACCAAAAGCACCAAATAAAGCAGTAGAATAAGTCAAACCATTTAATATCCATTATCTTCTCTACGTGAGCGTGAACTGTTTGCGGGAAGCTGTTTCTTCCCTGTGCTTCTTACATGACGAAGAAGCCAAAACACGCAACAGTATCAGTTCAGGGACAAATCGGGAGCCACCAGTTACTTGGTTACAGGATTTACGTTCACTGCTCATTCTGGTCCCCTTCCCCGCAGGAAAATCACTAACGCGAGTGAATGGCTGCGCGATATAGGGTGACCATTTCTTGTCTGCCCTAGCTCCTTATTCGTATTCCACTTTCGTTTCGGTTACTTTGAGGTTAATTTATGCTTATGATGCCTGACTCGGAAAGTGAAACAAAAACAACGCAGGGAAAGGAGAAAGAAATCTTTCGCTCCATGCCTGCCGTGTCTGTTGGGAGTTCTACGGCGGGACGGGGTGAGATGTACCGGCACGCGCCCGTTTGTCAAACAAGGACTCGAAGGTCGGAGAGGTCCCTTTTCATGCCGTTTTACAGCCGAAGATGTCTTGGCCGAAACTAACAACTGTTCCATCGGTTGGATTAGTGAAGCAGGAAAGATCGAACGATAGGGTCGCTCGGTTTGGGTCTTTCACAGTGTACTGTTTTGGATTGGTAACTTCAAAATGCCCCCGTTAGTTCCATGGACTGGATTGCTTTCAGTAGTTTAATTAGAATGTATCACCAACAGATGTCAGAGCATGTGGCTTATCTTAATTCACGTCGTATTTCCTCCATGTTCAAAACACTTCAAACTGTATTATTTCTCCAGGGACCATCTTGCATGTGTTGCAAGAGTTAATGACCTTGGCAAGAAAGGAAAACAAAAGTACGAGATCCCAGACATTGTCAATAAACTTTCCAAGTGTTTCGTGACCATGCATAAGCTAAAAACGGTGACCATACCGCGTACGGAAGGCGTTAATTATTCACACATTCCGTGTGTGGTGTTGTGGCACAGTTCACTTGACACCTGTCACGGTATTTTGGGACAGTTGTATCGCATTGTCTAGCGCACATTGCAAGAGGTGTGAAACTGTGTCGCTTGAGGTTGCATGTTTCCTCTAAGTGTCGAAAGATCCCCTATCCGTCATCACATCAACTACATGACATAGAAAACCATACACTGGAGCAGGTGTTAACTTCCTCCAAGGTGTCAAGTTATAATCCCACATAGCAATGTGCTCTGTTAACTACAACCTCCAACTAATTGTTTCAACAAGCTACTTAGCCGAAGGAAGAATGGTTCTTTTCTTCACAGCACATTGGAATTCCTGAGAACGGCTATATCTTAAACAGTAACTTACAATCGGTTGTTCACGCTCCAGGATGGTTTTATTTTTATTGAATATACGCCTTCAAATAAACTCACCGCTAGCTCCCGGGAGCATCATTTCGTAATGATTGAATTAAAGTACGCTACCCAACAGTCCGAGTAAATATCGGGAAGTTAACTAATGCACATTCCAACCTATTATAAGGCTCTTTTACAGCGGGCCAATTGTTTGATTTACGAGTCCCAAGCCGAGCAGCTACCATACCACGTTTACTGTGTCATTAAGGTATCGTCTCTTCGGTGATATAGGTGGAGCATAGTTTTATGTGCGTTCCCAATGTAACCGGCCAACCGTACGGTAACAGTGCCTCTGGAGAGATATTCCAACGCGTGGATCTGTGAGCGTTATGAATGTTTTACAAGTGTTCTAAGTAGAAATTGTCTGCATGTTTGTGGGATTGATGATGGTAGGGGCACACTTTATGCCGATGTTTGTGCTACCCGGTTAGGTATAGCAGGGGTCTGCAGTCTTGCCATAGCAAACAAGTTCAATGTGAGAAAACAGGTGATTTAAATGTTATTGCACTCTTGTCAAAGGGAAAACTTGTTTCGTTGTGTTACATGAATAAGCTTCAAAAATTGTTCATATCCAATAAAACTGTCCATCTTTATAATGTCACCAGCAAACGGTTGAAAGAAACATCCATTCCAAACCCCATTTTTATCAATCCAAGATAAATGGGACTTGTGTAAACGACATCCCAAACATAGTGGCTCGGTTTGGCACTCCTACCCGGAACCGACATCCTTCAGGATAATGTATGGCAACAAAAAAGCGAAGCTAAACTAAATCGTTCCACCCAGAAATCTGTCTTCCTAGATGTTTTTTTACTATCAACTGTAATGCTAACTCTTCCCTGCAGGATCAAGCCCTTAACACGCCCTTCCAATCGTTTTGGAGGAACTTTTTCCTAGCTGCCATTTATAATGCAGGCCCTCCTTCTCTCTAGATGTCTTCGAACTGGGCATCGTATTCCAGTGGAAACGTAGACAGGCTTTGTTCCGAAAACTCACTGGGCACAGAGATAGAAATTTGAATAATGCTTTTCAATTGTCTTCCTTGCATGGGGAGCTTTCTCCACAACCCCGCTCTTACTACTAACGTTGCGAATAAAGCCTCGGACTCGGATCGCAGCAGGAGATGCCGCCGGTAGTGTGGGAGAGCAGAGACAAAGAGGACGAAAAAACGACATTCAAGTAAGTAAGCCGACAGGGCTGAAAGTGGGCAGCCCTGATGGCCTTTGCAACGGAACTCGAACAGAGTGGAGTAGGCTTGCGGTCAAGCTCTTTACAGCCCTCTGTGCCGTGCCGTTCACCCATCCGATACAGAGAAGCAAAAGTTCCGGCGCTTAATTGCTCTCTATTTTCAGAATATTAGACATTTGGGATCAAGCTCTCGTCCGGCTGCGCAGAATGGGCACGGGGAGAGAGGAAAAACTATCCTTCCGTGGACCATCTTTACTCTCGTTACTGCCAACCGCCAGCCTTCCGGCCAGTGACAAAAGCTTTTTGCCAAATAATCTCTTTGTTGAGCAAGGGTCATAAAAATAAACATTAACTCGACACCGGGTCTTTGCCAGGTTTGGCCTTGCGGGCTCCTGCTACAGTGCTGGGAGACCGTGCTACTTTCACGTCCGATGCAGTTCGTGTTTTGAGCGAGACTCGATCAGATGTCAGATGAGCGGGATGACTTCGTTGCCCGGGCGAACGCCAAGATCCAATGAACATGTTCACGGATTAGCCAACCACCGTTCAGCCGGGAAGGGGTATAGGAGCGAGACATTAAAAAACTGGAACCCCGTATCGCACCTGAGTCTTCGGTCCTGAGCAAATAGTCTTCCCCGTGTTGGGAACCTCCGCCTCGCTTCCGCTTCGTGAGTCTTTAACGGGTTGTTTGAGTTTCGACTCCGATAGCACCGTGCTTAGAACGATAAAATGCCGTTCAGCAGACCGTTGGCAGAGCCATTTTTATCCTCACCAAACGAACGGTTTTGTGGGTGGGCACACACTACTCCCCTGCACACTGCTACTACAGACACCTGAGCTTGAGCAGAATTGATTTTCTCCTGAAGCGATGTTCTGCAACGGACAGATTGATCCGCCCAACTCTCGAAGTTTTTTTTTTTACTTATGAAGCCCACAACGTCCTCTTCTCGGTAAATTTGGGTCGCAAGCTTCGACAAGAAATTCCAGCACCATCTTCGAAGAGTGTGTGTGCTACCTGGTTTTTTTTCCAACGCTCGTTCGTTTCTAGCTCATCTTCAAAATTCTATCCAACCCACTGGCTCCATTCTGAGCGATGGTGCGATGTGGGCTCATTCGTAGTGTGCGGCTCATTTTTCAGACTCCCAGCAGCCCCTCGGCAGTAGCATCATCCCGGACGACCGAATGGATCGCATCCCGTAGTCGATTTTCCTGACAGGCAGCGCTTCTGGTGCTTATTTTGTTGCTGTCAGTGCAAGTTCTTGCACTGTTTTCTTGATGTCGTTTTTTGTCTGCGATGCATTTTAGATTTGACTGCTTTTTTTCTTACGATGCTCATGCTTAAGAGTATGATTTGTTGCTAGAATGTTATGCTTCTTTGAACAATTCTTCGCACACTTTCAATGAGCAAGGCAGCGAGCAAAAACCAGTAGTTGCTGTAGGCAAACACTACAAAACAAATGGGCTGCACGACACTGCACAAGGAGTGGAAGCAAAAAGCACAAGGAGAGAAAAAGGAGATATCTTCTTAGTAGAACGTTAACAAAAAAAAAAGTCTGTACGATAAAACCGCACACTATAAAGCCGGGATGATTCGGGGCAGTTGTTTCTCTTTTCTTTTTTTTTCATAATGATCATAATTGCAATCATAAAGCGAGTCAAAGCCAGAAGTGCACTGACAGGGTAAGGGAGTAGAAGGGAGAAAAATGCTTGCAAGCATTATGAAAATAATGGCGGAAAAATCTGTTTGATGAAACTACGAGCACAGCGCAAGAAATGGGATGAGAGCGGCCAACATAGACAATGTTCTCAAGTGTTTTGATGATGTGTTTTTTTGCTGTTGTTGTTGTCGTAGTGCTTTTTTCTTGCCAAACATGATCAAAAGCATAATTGCTTGCTTCAGTTCGTAGTGAAGCGTAGTGGTGGTAGAGGTTGTGCTGTCTCATCCAGCTTGTCTCATACACGCATTGCGAGCGATGATAAGCTCAAAGGATAAGTAGTTGCTTATTGTGCAGCGATAAGATTTATTTTGGGGTTTTGAAAGTCAACGACTAGAAAACGAATTAATTCGGTTTTTTCACTTTTACTTACACATCAGTGCGTGCTTACGGGTTTCAAGTGATTTATAGCAAACACGTACCTGAAATGAGAAAGAAAAATGACAATTTTTAACAAATATTTATCAAAAAACTGTGAAAAAACTATTTCAAGCTTTAATTTAATGTATATAAATTAGACAACTATCTTGCTTAGTTAAACAAAGCCTTCACAAAATGAAATTAAAATATATAACAAATATATACACATATTCAAACATAAACCAACACAAAACATGACCTGAATATAGTTATAATGTCCAACCAATCCTCTCGCCCAACTTAAAAGCAATGCCAGACGTACAAATTACCTCTAGACGATGGATAACGTAATTTGTCTAATTACGAACGTTCGCCCAGCCAAAAATAAAATCGTAAAAAAGCGTACAAAAGCTGGCTACAATTTTCCGCCAACACCAATCAGGTGGAAAGCAGCATTGCACAGGAGCAACAAAAAAACCCCTTTCTTTCCATTATTCCTCGGGACGGGCCCCGCGTTAGTAAGCGCACACAATTGCTCAACATTGCACACAGGTGCTTTTACCGAGCATTAGATACCCCCGCCCCATCGTCGCGACGTGATCTCCTCGAAGCCGAATTGCCAAGCTCCGATTGTGTTCAAAATGCTAGACGCGCTAGCACCGGCAGCGATGTCCTTCTGACGCTAATAAAATCAGAAGAAAAGTACTCCTCCGCAAGCAGGTTTGCTTATTTACGTTCGATTACTGTGTAAAGCACTTTGGCACGTTTCCGGGGATTTTCCTTTGCTTCGCATTCGGTGTATGTAGCAGCATTTGCTTCCCCAGCCAGCGTGCCAATTCGAAAGGAAATATCGATGTGTGGCGATGTGCAGTGCACAAAGGATTCTGTTGGGAGATGAACAAAAAAAAACCTGTACCTCGGAATCGTTTCTGGTGGAATGCAACCAATTTAAAATCGTTGCCAATTCAGACCAATCGTTGATCGCTGTGTAGTAACGATCCACCTACCCACGATGAGATTTAAAACGAAGGACATGTGTGAAATGCGCCGTTGGTATAGGTCATACAGCTGAAAAAAACCCGAAGAATGATGACGACTTTCCAACCGTTTGAGAACTAGCATTTCCTGGAGGTACGAAAAAGTTGGTTTTAGACCCACTACCACCACGTCATGGCTCTGGTGCTACTGCTAACTCTACTGCTTCGTAAAAAAAAAAACAGGAAGAAACACCAGCGACGTGTCATGAGAATCTTCGCCCCCGTCCCCACCACCAACAACCGTTGCATTGCAGATAATCAAGCTTTCTCTTCTTCTTGTAAGCTGTCATGGACGGCGCGCTGCAAAAACACATCGGAAAGCAGAAGTGCTCGTAATATGAAAATCTAATTTGCTTTCGCATCCGTTTCCGTCAACGGATAAATTCGTCGTCCTAAAACGGGCGTGCACAGGCCGGAGGTGTACACGGACACACGATATGCACGGAGAGTAGATGCACTTCCGTCCTCCTCGCTGACTGTACAGAGCTGGAACTTTGAAATTCGCCAAATGAAATTTCACTTTTAACTCTCTATCTCTCTGTTTTTGCCATTTCCCATACAACCGCTGCTTTTAGTTATCAGTAGCAGTGGCTTTCTGGGCAAATATTTTTTTTGTATCTGTTTTTGCTTCCCTCGAAAGCTACACAGATCGATTTGTCCCGACGGTATAATCCCCGGGACGGACTCTTGTCCTTACCCCACAACCCACTGCAAGATCCTAGAGCAGGATACACACGCGACATCGAATGGAATATAAAATGCACATGCACATTTTTTATCCCTCGGCAAGTGTCCTTGCCGTGCTAGTTCTTTCCCTGTTTTCAGGCGGCAGCAGACTCATTGCTTCTTCATTGCCGTTTTCATCTACGATGCAACGTCCCAGGAAGGTTCTGCCACCCGTAGGAACAAATTTCAAGCAAATTAATTTATAAAATTTGCAACCCCACCCGCGCGCCACTGAGCTCGCTGCACTTCCGTATTCCGCGCGCGGTTGAAACTTTTGCGTCGCTAATTTTATTCGAAACGTCGTCGGGGGAGAGGAGTGCGGCCCACACACCACTCCGATACAGAGACGCTGAGGGAGTCATCGCTCGGAGGAAAAGCGCTTGCAAATTGGTCCCAAGAGAGTGAACCTCCCCGGGTTCCGGGTGGAATGGAGTAAAAGTTGTCGCGATTAAAGCTGGCAAAGAAAAGCGGAACGTCCTAATAGGAGCAAAAGCTTATCTATTCCTTCGTAACATTGCGAATAGCGTGAAAAAAAAAGCTCTCACAAACGCACTTACTTCTATGATAATCTACAACTTTCCGTCTCGCTGGGAGATTGGTTAGTGGCGGTGATTAAATATTTAAATTTTACTCTACAATATTTATTTGCTCTGCAGCACGCGAACAGCACACCCAATTATAAAGAAGGAAACTGAAGTGAAAGGATTTCCCGTTCGTAGTAAGTTTGTGTAGTATAATTAGCGTTGCTACATCAGAGCGATAGTTTATTTTTGTGGCGGGAGATGTCTTCAGTTCGAGTTCAATGAGCGGTTGACGAGAATAATCAAAACAAATTGGATTCAAATTTTTCGTATGTTTTATTTTGACTTCAGACTATTTCAAACTTTTTCATTCAAACATAAGCTTACACTGTAAACATTAATACCGGCTTCAAGTATAAACTTACGAACATGAGAAAGACTATACAATGTAAAAATTCAAACATGAAATGTCAGGAATTTCGTAGAATCACCAAGAATTCGCTTTCTCTATCTGTGTTACCTTTACATTGGCAACTGTGATGTAAAACCTTCTACCCATCAACGACTACAACCCAACGTTTCAACCCGAGCCTGGTAATCCAATAACGCCTGTTTAAACCTTCTCAAGATTCCAGATTTTCAAGAACGCATCATGTTCCGTCAATGATTTGCTTTCTTATCCTTCCATCATCTTGAGCAGAGACAAGAGGTCCTTGATCCGTCCCGTACCGCTTAATCCCATTTGATTTCTCATCCCGCAGTTGCTACGGTTCTTCAGCTGACGTGTGTAACATGGTTTCAGTTTACCCCCGGTTCGTCTGGGCATATGGCCTTTCAACATCAATCACACGTAATAGGAAGCAGAACTAGAAAAATGAGATGCCGGATCGTTATCGATGAGTCCCTCGTTTTTTGTCGACTAAACAGTGTATCAGGTAGAAGAAATCCTTTTTCCTTTGACCGGAAGATTTCACGCTCCTTATCTAGATCACATCCAGGAAACTAAATTAAATCAGTAAAATAAGGTCCAGTGCGGGGCAGTGAAAGGAAAACCCCAATGGCTGAGATCCTTTCACTCTTTTGTCTACATTAAAAGCTATGTTTGTTGTTGTGTAGCATTCAGCCTCGCTTGATTAAACTGTATCATTACGAGGCGAGTTGGAAGTTTGCCTATTGAGCGGCTTCCATTTAGCATTATTATAATGGCTGTCGATTTCGATAATGTACTCCTCCGTGCGCCGTAATTCAATCGATCGGAAGTTAACGCCTCACCGCAGAGGACGCGTGTGTGCGGAGGCAGAGTGTGGACGTTCCTAATGCGAACAGTTTTCGCACTAAAAACCAACACCGCCACCGATGGGCAAAACTTTTCAAAGCCTGAGCCCTGAAATGGGAGCAGCAACACCTGGTGCGTGAAATTAGTACGAAAGTTTCCTGCCCTTGATACAGCCGCCGCACGTCCCTTGTAGTTGTGAATGGGTGTAAGGGGCATTCGTCCCTTTTTTTTTTTGGGATCCTTGTTGTTCGAAGTGTCGTAACGTTACCCCACTTTTGTCCAAATTTGATCGAGTGTTTCAGATATGGTCCAAATATACCGGAGAAACTACCACCGCTAAGCACACTGTGTCGGAGGTAAACACCGGAAAGCGAGAAAGTGTGCGTTCTTCGTTGTTGCCGTGTCCCGAGGCATTAGGAGGTCCTTTGGCGGTTGCAAGTAAGAGGGTGCGCAGGTAAAATATGTGTGACTCGTGCCAATTTGTAACACCTTTTATGTACCCTACGGGCGTATGTGTATGCACATCGGGCCAACTTCATCAACTACCGGAAATTGTTCTACGCTATCGGGCAGGAAAGTGTGTGAGTGTGTTTGCAGCCAGAGGCTGGTTGGATACAGAGGAGCCTGACAAGACGGCAACCTACCTTAGAGCACATAAAAATCAACATTAGAATAATGACCTGTATCCGGTCAAATACACACACACACACACTCCTGCTAGGTAGAGAGGAACCGTAGAAACGGGAAACTTTTGTCCGCTCCTTCCCTAGCCGGAGGTGGCACTTTTGATGTTGCGTCAAAGCACACGTCTCCTGTTGGAACTTTGTTTTGCGACAAACACACACACCCATACAGTGTGTGTCTTTTCACATCGTTTGTTGGTGTAAGCTGTTTGCAACAGAGCTCGTTTGCGTTGGGCTGTACTACACTGTCGAGCGCTCCACACAGTTTGGGTATTGTTTGGTCAAGCCAGGAAACCACATGCTCTTTTTCTCATTAGTCACACGACGTCATCTACTCTGGTGGACTTGCTGGAGATCACTTAGTTGCTGATTGGTGGTTGATAGGAGCAGTATTGCATGCAAGAATAACGTGGTCTTTAAAGGTACAATTAATGGAATTCTAGCAGGTCTTAATTGATATCTGTTTTAGATTCGAGGCGAAAGAACTTCGCTGTAGTCAAAGCCTCTCTAAACTGTACACACAACAACAACATCTGTTTTAGATTCCAGCAATATTCTTGGAAACTTGAAAAGTCACAATACAACTGATTTTGTATTGAAAATTTGATAACAGTCCGCCGTTTTTGTGTCAAAAATCAACACCGAGATCAGTCTGAATCATACATTGAGAAATTGATGATCGAATATCTAGTCTTAAGTCGCTGAGAGGATATTACTATAAGATCTACGTTCATTCTGACGTACTGTGGGGCAAATCTAAAAACATTTGCAAGATAAGAAGATGATCTTGTCATATATTCTATATTCTCAATGTTTTAATAGGCCCAAATGGTGAGGATTTTTCTGCAAAATAGGACATTGACACCACCTGCAAAAACTAATGACATTTCTGTTGTTTGCTATCACCCCGAGCAAAAGCATCACGTCTTCACGAGTGAAAAGAACTATGTCTCCACTAAAACCAACACATTTTAAATTGCTTAGCCTTACCAATTCCGTAGTGGTTAAAATATTCTACACCAAAAAAATTAAACTAGTTTTTCATTGAGATGAGTTAAATGGTGCCGTATAGAATGAGGATAGTCAGCACTATATCAAAGGACACCTAAACACATACACAGCGGTCCCCTTAGGGAACGAGACGACTAACCGATTAGTCTGGATGCTCTGTATGACGTGAATAGCAAAAAAACTGAAGTGTGAGTGTGAAAAAGACATTTTTTTCTTCACTCTCTCACTCTGTCACTCTGTTTAACGACCGAAACCGCTGTCGATTTTGTCGAGGATAAAGTTTAAGCGGTCCACTTTTCCGTTCAACATTTTGAGGTTGCTGGCCGGTTTTTTTTTGTTTCCTCCTATTTCTCACCCACATCCGCACTCAGACACAAGTTTCCTTCATTCTAGATTTTAGCCTTGCTAGGTCTATGCTCGAAAAGCTATTCCGTTTCTCTCTTTTTTTTTTAAACTAGACTCATTCATGTTCTTTTTTTATCTCATTCCCGATGTGTGTCCTACACATCTATGATGCATCCTTCCCACGGATACCCTTTTCATTTGGCTAGCCCCAAAGCCAGGCACGAGCGAAGATAGGCCAGAAGACGAAGTGGAGGCAAAACCGGTTCTGCCTTACGCTGCTATTCCCGGCGTTAAGCTGGCAGGATTTAAAAGCTAAAACTTCCGCCAAGCCGAGCTAACGAGTGCTTCGGGCCGCAAGCGAGGCGATGATGACGAGATGCTCCACCATGTTGGCATCTGAAAGCATCCACCAGTGTGTGTGTGTGTGTGTGTGTGTGTGTGTGTGTGTGTGTGTGGATAAGGGAACGAAAAAGGCATTGGGATTTTCCCACATCCCACGGTTGAGACTCACACACACACAGGGTTTTGGAAGCCGTTGATGGAAGCGAAGGATTTAAACTGATTTCACTGTTCCGAGCATCCGAGCGCGCGCGCGCGCTCGTCCTTCTTGTCACATACGTGTGTGTCTTCACATTACGCTTTCCATCGCGGCGCTTTCTCACAGTGGTGGTGTCGCTAATGCTCGCTCAAGTGTAAACATGATGGTGAAGAGGTACCGACGTCTACATGCCCGTCCGCTGGCAAGATGGGGCCAGAAGATATTTTCTCAGATAGCTGAGGACATTACTTTTTCGCTGCATTTTTAGACGAGGAGAGAAGAGTTTGGCGGGTGAAAAAACCCCCTCCCGGCATACATCCTGACACAGGACGATGTCGAGCGCTTGCTGGCTCGGTTAAGCATGATCCACAGCATCATTTCCGATGCAATTCACTTGCCGGCGGCGGTGGGAAGAAAGGAAGCTTTTGGAGCACGATAACGAAGATACACACTCATGCCCGTACGTAGTAAGTGCATCGTCCGCGTAAATGCACTTAAGAAGGAGTGGGCAAAATGGGTGGGGCGACCGTAGCAAAACAAACGAAACATACTAGAAGATGCAAGGGAAAAAGTCTCGGCTAGGAAGGAAGCAAAAGGGAAAAACGCTCAAGCTTTTCATTTTTGCTTTTACCGAGGTTGCTTTTAATCTCTAACTGCATCGTGGAATCTTTGACATTTCAAAGACATATTGTTTTTGTCTGATATACATGATAAAACATATTTAATGGAAATCTTATCGCTTTTTGTAACGATAAAACTGCATCCTGTAATCTAGTCTTAATTTAATCAAATTTCAGCTACAGAAGCCAAAGTAGCATTAAACGTTAGTCCAGAGGATTTGTTTGAAAAACGAAGCAGACAGACGATTTGAGCTACGATTTGTGGAGCTATTCCTTTCAGTGTCATGTTTTTGCAAGATTTGTTACAAAAAAAAAAACGAAAAAGAATGATGTTTGTTCCTTTCAGACACTTTTACTTCTTCCATCTTCACCACACCACGTCTAGCAAGAGAAAGCAAAACTTTTGGTCACTTTTGGCACTGCTTTCAAGAACTATAAACTACAAAAAAAAAAACAAGGGAAAAACTTCTCGTCTGACAAGACATATCTTCCAGGAAAATATCGGACACTTTTCGCCACGACCGTAGCGTGGCGTGTGGTTGCGCGGCTCGTGATCACCCGATGAAGTGGTAATTGAATGTTTGAAACTTCATTTCGATTCCGCACCAAGGGAGGGACAACAAACTGAATCACAAAACCAAGCCTCCCAGCTCTCCGAAACGTTTCCAGACTCCTCAGAGTCATCCAAATGTGTCAACTTTCGGTGCGCGTTTTATCTTCCCCAGGAATCGAAAAGGCCTGTGCTGCGCGCCTTTGATGTCATTTGCGCCCTCCCAGAAAACGCCTCAGGTTCGTCAGCGGGAAAGATTTTGCGGTCGGTTGGTACACTTCGTCTCGATGTACTGGTTTCACCTTCGCCTGCAGTACTGCCGTTCGGCGCACAAAAAAGACCTGCACCGAAACACATCGATTCGAAACCAACCAACCGAGAGTCAAAGACTCGAAACATGACCGACGACTGCCTTCGGGCGATAGAATGCATTTCCTGCACGAGGTGTGTGTGTTTTTGGCAAACTGAAACTAGCGGGCGATGAGGTTTTTTTAGTTTAGAGGATTTTTTTTTGTTATTGAGTCACACAGCCTTACTGGTTAGGAGTGGGCGATCGAATACGCCACAGCGTGATATTGGATGCGACATCTGCAATAAAATCGAAAGGATGGAAACTCTTTTGCAGGCAGCTGCTTGTGCTGATCGAGGATTATGGTTCCAGGCAATGAACTTGGCAATTGCAATGGTAATTCTAGGTTGGATATAAGGTTATGAGGACAAGCCCTGGAAAAGTTCAGGAAGGTTGTCAAGGCCAGGAAGAATAACAGAAAAAGGCATGCGCTAGTTCATGCACTTTTAATTGATAAAGAGCGTTATCACTTGGAATTCATTGAAAAACACAACAAAGATCAAAGCGAGCGATAAAAAGAAATCAAGTAGAACACAAAGAGCAAAAGATATCGACTTAATATAAGAGTTTTAATAGATACAACATTAGTATTACAAGCAGTATTCCTGGGAACTATTCGGTCCTTCTACAAATTGTCAACCGACAAATTAGGCCACCATTCACGATCTGTCATTAAGCTGTAACATATTTCAAATCAACCCTGTCAAATGGAATGCATTAAGGTGTCTCTAATATCCCATCCCAACATGGAACAAAATAGGAAGTTATCGATGGGGATATAGAGGGATGTCGAAAAATCAAGAAATAGAACAACCATAAATCATGTACACGGTCCACAAACACACCCATTGGCTATCGATGAATGACGGATATTCCCCCGTGCGTGTGTCTTTGGCTTTGCTGCACACGGTAGATTAATGCAGCAGCTGCAGTTGTGTGCCAATTATCGGGGTGTGTGTGTGTGTGTGCTTGATGCACATACACCTCCCTCCCACCGCTCAATGCACATGTAAAACCACAGGCCGATCGAACCGAATCTTACACACGCACACAATCGGACAGATTCCCGGGAGGGACGGAGTCAAATTTATGGTTCCCCTTCGTACCGGCGTTTTTGATGATGCGCCGACAAACATTTGCCACCCGTCTTTCCAGTCCCCGGTAGTCGTCGTCCAGTCCGGGGCAATGATGTGTGGGCAATTATGAAACGTTTCATCAACGTCATCATCGATGGGTTTTAATGCTCGTCTATGGTTTCCACCGTTTCCACCGCCAGTGTGTGTGTCAGCGACACTGGGAAAACGCATCTAGGTGTGTGAAAAGTGACAGGGCACCGTACCAATGGCGGGTGCGTCGGTTGAACGCCATCACCCACGAAACCAACCTGCCGGCTGAGTTTGACAGTTCAAACATGACCAAACACGACCACCTTAGCGAAACGATGAAAAAAAGAAAAACAAACACACACGACACGTTCCCTTGCCCATCTGTCAGCGGGAGAGCGGAATAACGGAGAACAAACGACTCGAAACATCGCCTTTGGCAGCTTTAAAACTTTAACGATCGGGCCATATCCCCCGAAACTAGAATCCCCCGATCGAAATCAGACGATCAAGAAGACGATGGTGTGCCTGAAGCAATGCTGGAACTTTTTTTTTATTTTATTTATTTTAAAACCATTGGTCGTCATAATGCTGTGTGCTCTCGCGGTCGTTGAGAAGTATTTTTAATGTCAAATGTGCGTCCGTTAAAAAGCCACCACCAGAAGCCGCCCGGAGGTATGCGGCGACTCATTACGCTCCAGAGCCACCTTCCCCGAGGGATTCACTAAAAGACACCACACCACACGGTGTGACATCATTAAAATTGGGACATTAAAAAAATTGTAGCTTCATCACACTAATGTTCCATCGCTGGTGGTGATGTGTTCGGTGGCGACGGCTCCTGCCATCACTCGTAAATCTTGCACAGCTAAAACGCATCAAAATACATCGCTGTGAAGTGATCGGCGAGCCTGGGGCAGTGCGTTTATATGACAAGCGCCAGTGCTGTGATGGGATCGCTGCTACGCTACGCGCGAAAGGAAGGGCCTTTGAAGCACTTTTGTTGACTTTCAATAAAAACCCCACGAAATGGGAAAGAAACTCTAAAACAAACACATTTTGACGCAACTTCTATGGTGGCTGGGGTGCGGTTGGAAGCTAGTTTTTAAAACACAAGAAAATCCCCCAAGCAAACACCGATGACGGGGCTCAAACATCGAACATCGGTGGCATGTTTGCACACACAAACTAGAAACTAGCTTCACCCTTTCAACTTTCGATGATGGATGGATGCTGGCTGGCTTAGAGTAGAAGGGATGATGCACAGTAAAAATGGAAAAATGTAAAAACTGAAAAATGAACAGTGGAAATATTTGGAATATTGTTCTTGTAAGTTTGCTGAAGATTTCACGTCCTTAGCAATAATCATTTGCTCCGGCAGCATTTTTTCCTTTGTCATTTGTTTGTTCTATTTATTTATGTTATTTTGTTTTGGGGAATTGCATGCAATAGGTAAGTCTTAAATTTTAATGTATCTCATCGTTTATCTCATTTATCATTATTTAAAAAGAGATTTACTTATTTTTGTTTATCAGTTTTGTTTAAAGCTACAAAAGCACACTATTTTGCCCAATCTATGCTGATGTCTAAATTTCTCTCTCCAACAGGGTCGCTGCGAAACTGTCATCCCGACACAAAACTCTCCACTCCATCCATCCACGAGCCACACGGTCCATCATCAAGGGCCCTTTTCTTCTCCGGTGGAAAAGTTAATTGTTTTCAATTATGCAACTGCAATCGCCGCAGTGCCGAAATAATGTGTCAGCCGCGCCCGGCACGAACATCAGATAATTTGGTCCAAGCGCGCGCTCGCCATCAGTCGGTCGAGTCGGGTAAGCAGAACCGCACGAGCGCGTGCGTTTCGCTGTGTGTATGCATACCGAACCAGCTGCTGCATCGCGGGCAGGGATGCACACAATGCAACCACGTCCGCGGAATGTGACCAACATTTTCCAACGCCGACACGTGCTTGTGCCCTCGGCTCGCGGTGGCGGCGGCAGAAGTTTGTTAGTCATATTTTAATTTTACCACTCGCGCCTGCCCTCCCGTCGCCCTTTAGTTTGCGTTTGTCACGGGGCCGGGGGGCCGCGGCTGTGTATTATCTTCTCATTTTTATTTATTTTATACCAGCAGCTCCGTCATGTACGTGCAGTTCCTGCCTTTTTTTTTTGTGTGTGTTCTCTGTTTGTTTGCTGATGCACACTGCACTGCACTCTGCTGCTGGTGGTGCGGTGCATTGTGCTTTGTACTGTAAAAATAGCTTTATCTCGAAAAGTTCAAACGCGAATGATGGCGTGGCGCAAACCGGGGGGCAAGGTAAAGTTTAAACTAGTTTAAATTCCTCTCAGTCGAAAAAAGTTCCGCGCAAACGTGCAATCAGTGGCGTAAGTGTTAGATACTGTAGGTGGATGTTTTTGAATGTTTTGAAATATGTGTGAGCTATTCAACTATATTCAATTAATTTACAGAGATTAGGTAAGGTAAGTCGTCAGAAACGATAATCAATGACAAACAATCCAATGATAACCCTTTATCGAATGCGTCATAAAGGCATGGAATTTTTTTGATTTTTACAATGATCCTTGCACTTAAAACAAGAATAATGTTTGATTTATTACTGCAGATCTTCAGTCAGAAGTTTTGATTCAAAGAGCTCAATAAAATCTTGTAAATCATGCAAGACAGGACATTTGTTAGAGCGCAGTTCGTAACAAAATCCAGCAGCAGCCAGGAACTTTCATAAAAAAATGCCCTTAAATTAAAACTTATACCATGTCGCACTCTCGATGCGCCGGCTGCTTTATTTTTGTGGTCAATTGCGCGACAGCCGGAAAATAAAACTCAGCTTGTCACTGCTTCCCACACCACACCACTTTTCCACTTCTTTTGCCTTTTAATATCAATAAAAAAATCCTACAAAATTGTAACCTCCCGGAAGAGAAAATCTCCCGGTGCGAAAAACAAAACTGAACCACACCGCATCAGTATTCACGCCACCAGACGCCATAATTGCGGTGAAACATGCATCGAAGTACGTGACACACCACTACCACCACCACCACCACCGCTACCAGCCAACCAGAAGGTAGTTGAAATTCGCAACAGCAAAAGGAAAGCAAAATAAAAACGCCAAAACCGCGCTCATTTTGCGAGCGAAAATAAACGTCCATCGTCCGATAAGGACATCGACTAACAAATAAAAAATAAAAAAAAGAAGACAACATAGAGCAGTACAATTGGAAAGCGTACCAAAAAGCAACAATAAAATGGACCACGCCAATGTGACCCGTTGTTGAATACAAAAAATAAAACACATGAATGGTACCGCATTAACTTTTGGCTTTTCAGCAGCAAAAAAAAAAAGATGAACACACCCCGGACACCCCTCCTCTTCTGAGTAAAGCAGGACGAAGGGCGAACGTGCAAGATAGAATAAATTTTCATTACGTACAAGCCAAAAACCTTCTGCAGCGCAAATATTGATTCGTGACGCAAGAGTGTTATGAAGTTGCCGGATTTGGCTCCAACGGGTCACCAAAACGGGAGAGAGAGAGAGCTTATGGGTGTGAGTGGCGGTGGTGGTGGAATATATTCACATCAAAAACGCTGGACACCGTCACTTGCTGAGATGAGCCGAGCTATGTCTCTATCGGAATTTCGCAGAAGGCACTCGGGGACCGGCTCATAAAAATACACTTCCAGATCAAACGACTGTCGTGTGAGGATATTGGATCACCGTTTTCAGTAGCAAGTTCGTCTGCGGATGAGGACTGCGGGAAAAAAGCGCAGAGACGATTGGGTCATTAACCTTAACGAAGTGACTATGGCTCATCCAGCGTCCTGATGATGAATAAAAGCTTTGACCGTTGATGAAACGAAGAAAAACACCGATCTCATGTAGTGTCCAATTGTCTGAGTTCATATTTTTCGGCGAGCTTTTCCTCAACATCGATTGATCTGCGGGACCGTGCAAATATGAGCCAATAAATCCGCCGGCATCCTTTCCGTCAAAAAATCAATTCCATCGCGCTATAATTCTCTGCCCAGACTTTCGGCAAAGGGGCAGAGACAGGAACGACCGGTCAGCAATGGTTCCAGCGACTTATGCTCTCTGATGATGCTGGGGCGCTTCCTGTGCGGGACGGAAAAGTGTCTTGATTGGGTGCTCCCGTCTTGGCCACCGCCATCGGAACCAGGCGGATGAAGGATCAATCGAAAGCCACCGGAAGCCGACGCAAATGGAATGCTAATGCCAATGGGTCGCCCTTGCGTGTGTGTGCTGAGCTCGGATTCGGTGTGTGGGGGGTGGGTTTGTTTTCTGTTCGTTTCGGTTTTTTTGTTTGAATTCTTTATTTCTTCCTGATTTTGTGTGGCCACATGGGAGCCTCAATCGTGCTCCAGCACCAGCAACTTTCCAGCGGCAAGAAGTCTGGCAGGAAGGGACCGTCGTCTCCCAACGGAGGAACGTGCTTCAATCTTGTTCGCTCGTTTTCGATAGCAAAACCAAGGGAAGCTTAAATCCTAGAGGATTTTTTGTTGTTTGTCTGTACGTAAGAATTTTCATTTTCCAACCGCGTTCTACGCTCATGCATAGATGTGTGTGCGCGTGGTGAAATCAAGAAAAAACAGCAGAAATATTTGACTTATTCCACCTGGGGAATATTCTATCGATAACGAGATTCTATCGCATTTTTTTGCATCTGAAAGGGGAGTGAAACTCATAATTCACCCAGCAGCGTGCTTCACGTGAAGGTCAAACACACGAATGTGTCGGCTTTAAATTGTGCAACCACCAATTTGTGGGCTTCATAATTTGATTATCCATCGCACAGGGGGGAGGGGGGGGTCCACAGGGTCAAGGAAAAATGATTTCAAAATGACTAACCATGCAACTAACCGGGCACCGCAACCGCCGACGGCGAGTGGAAATGTACCAGAAAATTACCCAATTAAGCACACGTTTACTTTTTGACACGTACACGGTACGCTGCAGCTGCACTCCTACCCGGGGTAAGCGATATAATCGATACGCGCATTTCCACCATCCCATCCCATCTCGAAAGGTCCAAAAGTGAACCGTCTCAATTTAAAATAACCCGTTTGTTAATTGAGTTCCGGCGGTTCCGCACTTAATCCTGTTGGACTTGGCCTGGGAAACTGTCACCTTGACGGGAGTTTTCTAATTATGATGATGATGCATTAGAGTTTTGTTGGGAAGGGGAAGTGGTTGCATGAGTTGAGTTGAGTTAGGAAAATTAAGACGGATAATATACACCGAAACTCTGAACTAGAGTGTTGGGAAATTGATATCGAGGGAAGAAAATGCAATCACTTGTATATTTTCAAGTTTTTGTTTAAAAATTAACAGAACAAATTTATTTTTCATCCCAAATTCTTCAAGTTGTACTATTCCAAATTGATGAAAGCAAAAGTGATATGACGCTTTAATGAAAAAAAATAAAAATAAAAATAAAATGAGCAAAAACTGAGTGAAACAAACTTCAAAATTTGAGCACAAAAATTGTATTCAAATTGTGTAAAATGCGTCTGAAATTGTGCTCACGGTTCGTTGAATTACAGAACACATTTACTGTTGCCCGCTTGGTTTGGGGCGTTTTCGCTTTGGGTGCGACAGTGTACGGCACCCTCGAATGTCACCAGGACAGCTAATCAATAACCCATTAGAATAAATTACCGTTATTTTAAAGCATAATTGAAACCCATTACATCGAGAGCACTGCAGCAGGGGTCGGGCCATGATGACCACCATCACGTTTGCACACGTACGCACGCTGGAAACGGTTAGCTCAACCTCGTCCCCTGGAGAGTAACTACCATCGACCAGCACCACCCTCAGCGACTGCCATCACCATCATCAGCGAGTCGTTTCGCTCATTTTTCGGTACAAAAATTAAATTATCCTTTATTTTTGACGGGCCGCCGACCGACACAGCAGAGTGGATGAGCGCGACGTGATTAAACTAATTTAACCATTCGGGTCATCAAATGTGGAGCGAAAAAAAGGAAATAAAAGCAGAACACGGCAAAGGGCACGGTAAACCCATCTGTCACAGCCGTCGTGCAGCAAATGTCAATGTGAAATTGTCCCCGTGTTTCGGTTGCAATGTAACGAGCTAACATACGCCGCCTTCGGCCTCCTTAATAAGCGCTGCCATTACGAAACCATACATCACTGTGCGGAGGGGACGACTGTGAATCAGGATTTTGTTTAAACCTACACGGCTACACCAGAGATTGCACCGTCAGAGGGCGGTTCTATATCCAGTTCCACCGTTTCTGCTGCCGAACTAAAAGGAGGAAGCCTTTTAGGCTTGTTGAAGTTTTTGGTTGCTGTTGTTGCGTTGCGGAAGCAAATGTTCTCACCAACCACAACAGCCGCAGCTTGTCCGCGGTTTTTGGGGAAAATTGAAATTCATGCCTCTTCTAGAAAACCGCGCCAAAATCTCGGCCGATCTGCTCCGCAAGCGCTGCCGCTTCTCCAGTGTTATGCTAATGATGCTCGCGGCTTCCCGGACCGATGATGGGACGCGATTTTCCCAAAACCGACGACAACGACGACGACGACGACGACGACAGCATCCGCGGGGAGGGCTGTGGTTTTGGCTTTTTCGGAGCAGATGTTTCTTCCATTCTCCCACTGTCGTCCGGCGAATGTAAAGTGATCTCCCTCTGTGCTCCACCAATAGATCTGCTGCTTGGCGAGCGAAAGATTGCGAAACGTTGTGCGACGGTCGGGTGAAGCTTGTTTACCGGTGGTCCAGTGAACATTTCCAGCAAGCGCCCTTATGGATGCGAACCTTTTGGCAAAACAACCAGCTGGCAACGATAGCGAACGGCATATCCGGACAGATCGCGCACTGACCGCGCTCTGCGTACGGCTGACAAATTTGCCAACTGCACCGCACACCGAGACCACGGCGCGATGAATCAGAATTTTACAGTCCCAGGCCGGAAGTACAAACGGCAGGCAGCAGCTCGGTTCGTAATCCTTACGTGACCATTGTGCAGCGATCCACCATCTCCAGCAGCTCCATACACCGCGCGTACGCCCGCCCCAGTTGCAGATGACATGCAAATAATGCGCGAGCGCTTTTGTGCTAATACATCCATCTTGGTGCTGTGCGCTGTGATGAAGAGCCCCGGTGCAGATAACCCAAGCTGGGCTGTGCTTTTTCCCCCAGAACTGTTTCGGGCTTGCAGGTTGCATGCTTTTTTTTGCATCATGGAGCGGCACGACCACGGTAAGGTACGAGATTCGGCCTGTCGAGATAGCTCGGTAAGCTGGACGCATCCCGGAAGCATACATCTTTGGACGGTCCTCCCGAAATGGATGGCAGTGGGTGTGTCTGTGTGCGTACTGTCACGGTAATGTCCGCCGATTGAGGTTCTCTTTCGACTGCTGTTTTTGGGTTAGTGTGTGTGCAAGGGAAAGAACACAGGTGTGTTGCCGGCTTTTGGACTACTTTACGTATGCCATGCTCTTCAACCTGGATAAAGATCTTTAAAGCTAAGTTTATTACGGATCGCTTGGAGAAGAATTGTTGAAATTATTTTTTATGTAAGATTTTGAAGGTTTAAAGACGACTGACTCCAGCATTCATTGATTTTAATTGTGTTTTGCTACTTGAGATTAAATTACACAACTTTTCCAGCGTTAACCGTCAACTTAGTAGGTGAACTGAAGCTGAACTCTCTCCTTCATCATCGTGCCAACCACAGCCAGTTTTGCAATAATTGATACTGTATTGAGCAAACTTTGCAGCAATAGCTCCGCACTATTCACCATAATTAGCAACTTAAACCAATCATTACGTCGAGCTGCTGTTTATCATTTGCAACCTCCTGTCGGTTTGTAATGGCCGGCGGTACTGTATGCGTCACTGCTCGCCAGCATAACTTTATCCCACAAAGCGATCGTAGCTCCATCCGTACGTACAATTGTGCACTTTTTATTCACCCAAAGAGGGTAAAATAGCAAAAACAAGCAAGCCATAGATGCAGCTATAGCGACGGAACGAGAAGCGCGAACGACTTCAGGTCTAGTAGTGGCATTCCTAACTGCCACTCGCATGAAATAGCAAACGTGCATGGAGAAATGATACGTTGCTGTCGGAGTGTACAGACGGCTACAGTACAGAATTAAATTGAAAGGCATGGCTGAACCACCTGTACCACACCAAACATTAACGTTCTCTGGTTCTCCCCCCTCCCAGGACGAACGTAGGTGCAGATGGAATAGGTGCACTAGAGTGCTGGGGCAAATGCGCTCACAAGGTGTGTGTGTGCCCCTGGGAGGAGGAGAAAGGGATAGTGAAAAATGTGTTAATCAACTTAATTGAGAATAGAGTTTTCCACTTGAAAAATCAAATTGCACTTCCACACGCAGGTCGAGCGTACGGCAGAGTGGAGAGCGCATTTAGCGCTGCGGCGCATACCTATTGCTGAACAGAATCGATGTCTAGGTGGCAATTGGGCGCATAATGGGGAAGTGGGTAGGCAATTAGGTGCCTTTTTAATAAATTTTCCCATTAGCGGAGCGGTGCGTGTGCGACATTCAAATTAATTTCGGATATTTCAGCGCAGTTTTATTGCGTAGTTTGATAGTTCCTGACATCCGCTCAAACTATGCAGATAAAAAATTGCAATAAATGCATTCTATTGCTTTTTCTAACGTTTTATTTATTTTAAAACATTAAAATTTCTTCGTTGACCACAAATTAAAAATATTTTGATTTTAAGTAAACAATTTGAATGATGTTACTATAGGGTTATGGTTTCATGAGGAGTCTTCATGATATTCATGATTTTATAATTTAATTGTAATAAGCCGCGATGACAAAATAAATTCTAAGGGTTTCGGCGAATCTGTTAGTTTAAGTTAAAAATATTTGGGAATGGACTTTTACCGTTTTGAGAATGTTACTGCAATTCTTCTTACAGAAATGATGATAATAAAGTACTCAAGCTGCAATAACTTCCAATATCTGCCAATTCTATCAAAAGTCTTCAAAAGTCTTCAAAAGCAGTTTTACATTATCACTGTAGAGCCTATGCCAAAAAAATCCGCATACCTTTGGCTAATCTTTTCTACCAGGTTTGATCATCTCAGTTTGTTGATAGAAGCTTTTTCAACAAAGAGTTGATTTGATTTTCAATATTTGTGTTCAATTAAAATGTACGACATTAAAAAAAACATCCATCACATTCCAACATTGTGCAGATATTTCACACAGCTGCCAGTCCTTGTATACCAATTTACAATGACACACAAAAACCAATCCCCCTAACGACTTTCCCTTAGCATGCGTACACAGCGCACTCATCACAGGCCATTAGGCAACGCAATAAAAACTGCAATATTGTGCCTCCGTAAGAACTCTTCTCCAATTGCAAACTATACCAGAGCGGTATTCTCGTCGTGTTCTTACCACCAGCTAGCTCATCAGCTCCAGCTGTAGTAGTAATGCCAATCGAAAAAGTCCATTATCTCATAAAACACGTTTACAGCCCTAGATCCCCCCGTTTCTTGCAATCCCACAATCGAACGATCAATACGCTTACACAGGGTTACACGATTGCATCACAATGTGGCAAAGGTTCCTCTCCCACACTGGCCGCACGAAGAAAGCATCGACAGCAACTATGCATGCATGCATGCAAAATTTCGTCTACACCCGTACAAGAGCACGCAACAATAGTTAAAAGCCCATAAAACATTGTGTTTGAGTGGTGAGTGAGTGTTGTGAAGATTAGGGCTTTTTGCTGCTTGCCACTGTACCAAGCCGTCGTTGCTGTGTGCTCTGTGTGCTGCTCTTGGGCCAACAGACGATACACACGATGGCACCACGTCAAGCTTAAGACGCGGCAAGCCGATTTGCCTGAGCACGGTGGGAAGATGGCGGCAAAAACAGTGTGTATTACGGTTGTCGCTTCCGGCAGAATGGCTCGCTCGCTCGCTGTCTCGGCAGGAGGAGAGGAAGATCTTGTGTACCAGTAGCAACAATGCGTTTTGTTTGTGCAAGTGTTGCTATGACCTTCCCTTCCCTATATACCTCCGCACCACACCATCAAGCGTGATGTTTACCCGTCTCTATGTTTTTCAGCTGCATGTGTGTGTGTAACGAGATACTTATTTTTATTACACTATCGTATCGAGCGCATCTTATCGTTCGGAGGGTGGTTTTATTATTTTAGGATCCATGGACAATCCCTGAGATGATGATGAGTGGCGCAGCGGAAAGCGGAAAAGAACCAACCTCGGATGCTTGTATGTAATCCGGCCATGTAAGTGTAAATGGTTGTGCGCCTGGTGTTTAGGAGCTGCCGGCAGCGGAGCAGAACGTGCAAGACAGACACGGGCATTCTTGGTTCTTTTCCCCGAGCCAGAGTATAGTATACACAACTGACAGAAATCTCAGAAAACGATCGAAGTGGTGATGATCCTTGGTGAGCGCTTGTACAGGATGTATGTACGGTTTAAGCTGAGAGAGCAAAGGAAAACTGTTTAGTAACAAGATGCTGCTTGTGCCATCCGAAAAGCCAATAACCATAGGGCACCTCTCAAGCGACTTCTGCTGCTGCTGCTGCACTTCACACCGAGTACCCATCGGAAGGAGATCGGATGACAACGGAGCTAAAGGAAAATAAATGAGATAATAATACCTTCCCATTTTGGATGGATAAACAAACACCACCAGGACCGCTCCACCGCGTCCTGTTTCCTCTTGTTTCCAGCGTATCATCCTTTTGATCCTTGTTGTGCATGATAGCACGGTAAGAAGGGTAATGTTTTTGTGCGACAAACATCCATCGCTGCCTCCTCCCTGTTTCACTCGTCACACCACCCGCTCCACTGTGCACTGTATGTTTTACATTTTCGACAATCGAAAATCGAGTTTCCCGAACACCCGATTCCCCGGCAACGATGCTCTGAAGGGTCTTGCAGTGTCCAAGATCAAATGGTTGTCACCTTGTACAAGGTTAGGGTAAAAGGATAGAATGATAACAACGCACACACACACATACGCTCCATATGCAACGAAGAACATTGTACCATTAGCTAAATGATTCTGGCATCGAGCCAGGCGTTGGAAGTGTGGCCAAGCTTCAAACGCGCTGCGATGCATTCGGTTGGAAAATTTGTTTTTTCTTTCTCCCTCTCACTCTCTCTCTCTCTCTCTCTCTCTCTCCCTCTCTCTTTCTGATCCAGTGTAGCGTAAGCGATACCTTGTCGAGCGGATAGATTTCACAGGAAGTCCTTGCTGTGTGTCGGGATTGCCTCGTTTGCATGCGGTTATGGCGATCCATTTGCGTAACCTGAGCCTGGGTGGCGGATTAGGCCAACAACGGAGCCGGTAAAAGATTAAAAAAAATGAGCGGCTTAGCATGGTGATGCACAAATCGGACACTAATTGCAGGCCGGTTCACAAATGCTCGTGGTTCAAGTGAATCGGATGGTACAACAAGTGGAAAACATGGCTTATTTACATTGTTTTGTTAAGGTTTCTGTCCCATTTGCAGGGAGTAAGTGTTTGCCTAAACGAGGGGTTTGATTTGAACGGACTGTTGTTTAGTGTAGGAAAAATAATGTTGTTATGCAGCGCATGTGAGTTTTTGTGAACTGCAGATCAGACATTCTTACATCTTGAAGTCTCGTAAGCCTGTATAGGCCGGCATGTCCGCGTAGGACGTAACGCCAAATAGAAAGAAAAGAAGAAGAAGAGAAAAGAAGAAGAAGAGAAGAAGAAGAAGAAGAGAAGAAGAAGAGAAGAAGAAGAAGAAGAAAGAAGAAGAGAAGAAGAAGAAGAAGAAGAAGAAGAAAATAAGAAGAAGAAGAAAGAAGAAGAAGAGAAGAAGAAGAAGAAGAAGAAGAAGAAGAAGAAGAAGAAGAAGAAAAGAAGAAGAAGAGAAGAAGAGAAGAAGAAAAAAGAGAAGAAGAAGAAGAAGAAAAGAAGAAGAAGAAGAAGAAGAAGAAGAAGAAGAAGAAGAAGAAGAGAAGAAGAAGAAGAAGAAGAAGAAGAAGAAGAAGAAGAAGAAGAAGAAGAAGAAGAAGAAGAAGAAGAAGAAGAAGAAGAAGAAAGAAGAAGAAGAAGAAAAAGAAGAAAGAAGAAGAAGAAGAAGAAGAAGAATAAGAAGAAGAAGAAGAAGAAGAGAAGAAAAGAAGAAAGAAGAAGAAGAAGAAGAAGAAGAAGAAGAAGAAGAGAAGAAGAAGAGAAGAGAAGAAGAAAAGAAGAAGAAGAAGAAGAAGAAGAAGAAGAAGAAGAAGAGACATTCTAACAAGCACCATCAAAAACGCTAAAGGTACTTTAACATCGATTTATATCGAATATTGAGGCCCTTCGCGATTCTAGCCAGCTTTTTGTATGGAGTTTGACAGTTGAAGGCTGAAATCATGTAAACTCTCGATACAAAACCACACACAAAAGTAGCCTGCAATTTTTAGTCTAGATTATTCTAGCCTCAAGGAGAGAATTAGATTCGAGTACCTGCTCGAAAAAATGGCAAAACATGGTCGTGTTTACATTTATCCCAAGCTGCATTTAAGAGATCTGGTGATGGAATCTACAATCAAACTTTTGCTCAAACAAGCCTTCTGGAGGCTTGACGAATATTCAAACACTCTTAAAATCTTAAATTCAGAAGCAGAAGCGATAAAAAAACCCATCCATCCAACCAATCAATCCTTAAGTGCATAGGGTTATATCATAAGGTTTATCTTTGTATGAAACACCTAATTCGATGAAAAAAAAGCTGTATGATGCTTTTGAACCGTCATCAAGTTCTAGCATAGTTTCCAATTAGTTTAAACGAATTTATAACATCACTATACATCATTACCCTTTTACGCTCAGAGAGCGAACCGGCCCGCAACTATCCAGCGCACAAGGACATCATCAAACTAGAGTTTACTTTATTGCTCCGAACTATAAAACTGCAATTAAATACGACTTCAAAGTTTGGGCTAATTGCTAGCAATAGCTACGGGCCAACCAACCACCACCACCATCCAACATCTCCCCTCGCCCCAGCATCCCTACATCCCGGGGCAACAAACATAAAGACAAATATGGGTTAATGGAACAGAAACAATTTCACTTCATTTCCGCACGAGCCCAAGTTCGGCACAGGTTCCGTCCGGAACAGCCACTCCACCCGCAAGGTACTCTTTTTATTTCTCAGTCACTCACACTGGTTCCATTACCAGATAGATCCTTACATCTTCCACGGTTCCTGCCCAGACGGGCTGACGTATCGTCTTCGGCTCACCACCGACAACAAGCAGCAGCGGCAGCAGCAGCAGAGGTTCCATCATCAAACCGCAACATAATACCCTGTCTGTGTCGTACCCGGGCCTCTGCTCTCTGTCTTGCGCTCTCAAAAACCAGTGCAGAACATATGTTTCCACTCGAGCTCACAACCCCCGGGGGCAACACGCCGTACCACCGTGGTGTTGCCGAGCGAAAGTTGTGTGTTTTCGCAACAAACACACTGGGATAATGTTTTAATTACCGCCGTAAACAAACTGGGTGTCTCTCTCTCTCACTTTGGTTCTTGGTTGCTCTCCCCCATTGTCTGCTGGTTTGCCCTGACGGTGGGTCTTCCAATTTCAAAAGCGCTCCAACTCAAAATCGCTACCTATTCGTGTGCTGCGCTCCCTTCCCAATGCGGCGCAGCGGCTCTGTCGAAGAACGATAGAACGATTTCTCGATTTTCATCATTCGGAAATGTTTGCACAGCTCGCTCTGCCCGTGCAATGCTGTTTTATTGCTCATCGCAGCATAAACGATGCGTCGCTGCAGGCACCCCCCCGCGTAATGCACCATATAATGCTATTCCACTCCCCCCACGTACCGAGCGCGAACGTGCACGCGAAAGCGGCATGGTTTGTTTTGTGCGATAATGAATGGCAATGATTGTTATGTGAGGAGCCGAGTTTTACGTTACTTTGCAGCAAATACACACGCTGAAAATGTGGAACCGTAAACAGTGTGGCTCTCAAGAGAGCAGATGGGAGAACAGTACACAAAAAAAAGAGGAAACATTCTGCCAACTTTGGCCACATCGTTCGATAGCATTTCATTACACACAACGACTGTGAAAGTCTTTGTCTGTCATGCTACTGCTGCCGGCCGCTGCTGATGCTGCCGGGGCGAGCTACGGGATCAAATGTCATGCGAAACGTTCCGCGGGTCGGGGTTTGCTGTGTTTGAAGTCCACTCAAGATGCGTGTGCAAACCCGTGCGCTGGAGTGTATCGTATTTTAATTAACTCCATACTGCGATGTTTACCCGTCCAAATAGACACAGCGCAAGCTAATTGAAGTTTCTTTCCAGGGTCATTATCGTTTGCACTCGTGTAATGTAATATTATTTAATAATTTTCAGATCTATCATTTATTGATTTTTAAACATGCCTAGTACGCAAAATATGTGTTGAATTTAATATTAAAGTGTATTTTTTATTTCATTTTTGAATAATAGAATTTAATTTTCATAATTTAAATGCAACCTGATGGTGGGGCCCTTTCCGTATTAAGCTCGTAGGCTGAAATTTCAGCCTCTCAGCTGTTTGCATTTTATAGCAGTTTTCGAGCAGCTATCTAAGTGACTATAATGTACAGGTGGGCTTATCCCAAGGTGTATGAATTTAGAAGGCAAATTTTTATCGCATCTGTTTCCGAATAAAGATTTTAAGAGTGGTTTGTGTATTCGTCAAGCCTCCAGAGGGCTTGTTTGAGCAAAAGTTTTCACCCATTCTGTCAAAAAGTGATATTCAATTTGGTTATAAAAAACATGCTATGAGACCACCTGGACTACCTACACTTTGATTCTAGATTCCATCACCAGATCTCTTTAATGCACCTTGGGATGAATGTAAACATCACCTTGTTTTATCATTTTTTCGAGCTGGTACTCGAATCTAATTCTAGCACTGAGGCTAGAATAATTTAGACTGAAAATTGCAGGCTAGTTTTATGAGTGGTTTTGGTTGGAGTGTTTACATGATTTCAGCCTCCAACTGTCAAACTCCATACAAAAAAACTGACTAGAATCGTGAAGGGCACCGTTATTTAGATTTCGATAAATTTTACAAATTATTTTGGCTACTGTTAAACTACTACTGTTAAATAATTTTATTATTTAATTATAACTTTAATAATATGTATTTAATATTCTCATAGATCATAAATTGACATTACCGTGCACTGAACATACATTTCAACACAGTTTCATTGATGTATTAATTATTGTTCAACGTAATGTGAACGCTTAACAATCAACGTGATTATCACGTTGAATGATCTGATTTAATTATCACGTTACGCTTTTTAATATTAGCTGCCTAGACGCACAAAAATCTATCTTCACAACATGAAATTTTCCTCCAAACGGTTCTTTTGATTCGATTTCCCAATCCATTGTCTCCATTATTACGCTGCAATGACACACTTTGTAACAATTTAGCAACACAATAACTAATTTCCATCATAGGAATTTACCAAGGTGTGCGTGTGTGCTCATTAGAATGGCCGACAACAATTTCAAATTATGGCCCGCCCGTGGATGAAATGAAAAGTGTCAAATGGCAATTATGTCCGTAGCACCGCTTTCACCATTGCATACACAAATCAGTAATGGTAGGTGCACAAATTGTAATAATGAAACGATCGCACTTCACCATTCAATTAACAGTTCATTTGGGTTGCTCTCACCCACCCCCCCCTCTTCTCCCCCAGCCCTGCGAGGCCCTTTTTTGATGATGAAAAACGTACACATCGCTCGCACCAGGCACCTTTGCCCACCCCATTAGCCACTAATTGTAAAGGTGAGCGTGCAACCATGCCGAGTGTGATGGATGGATGGATGGGTCAGCTTGTTTAAAGGGGCAGAGAGTATGTTTGCGCTAGGCGGGGAGGGGGGTAGTGACGTGTAAACATCGACCTGGCGCCCAAGCTTTATGAGATAAATATCACCTCTCACGGAGAGGGGGGGCATCATAAAGCATAAGATGAAGCATACACACATGGCAAACGTTGGAAAGTGAAATGTAGAATTAAAAAACGAAAACACGTCATGGTTTTCATCCACGCTTCAACAATATTTGATTAAGAGTGATGCTTTTCGGGAAGGTTTGAATGCACACGGAGAGAGGTGGGAGTGAGGTGTATGCTGCAGCTGCAAACAAACAAACGGTTTTTGTTTCCTGCTCTTTATGCGCTTGTTACCCCATTCGGAAACGACAGCTCCTGCTTCCAATTATGATAATTGCATGAAAAATCATAAATCTTCCACTGACCACACCCGATAAAACAGGTCAACAGATGGGTAAAGGCAACACACACATTACCAAGCTGTCGGTGGTTAGTTAATTAATGCAAACGCTCCATAATGTCAACTCATTGCGGTTGACTCAGTATCGCTTTACCACATTCGTGGAAACTGCCAGCACAAAGGAACGCACAAAGCAACGAGCATTTCTTTCGCTATTTATTCTTACAAAAGTTGAAAAATGGTCCCAACCGGTGTAACGATCGCATGCATGCACTAGTCATATTTTGCATACCCCCCATCGATCACATTTCTCATCCATTCGTGGTTGATGCTCTCCATCGTACGACTTTTCTTTTTTTTTTTGCACGGAAAGACACACTCCTTTTCTCCGCAGCAAGAAAATGGTGCGTACGCCCATCCGTGTGACACATGCATTGCAATATCCCATGCGTGCAAGCGATACGCTCTTTCTCGCGCGTGTTTTGGCTTCCACACAGCCACCACAGTGCTGAGTAAGATGAGCTTCCTCTGGTCGTCGACCACTTTTACCGAGAACTGCCGCAAAACTGAGTGCAAACGATCCGGAACGGCCGGTAGGGCATGTGAAACCATCGCACCGGATGAGGTGCGTGTGGTTCTGCCCTGCGAAACGATGCCAGTGCCGTTGCAAAATTACACTCTGCGCAAAGACGCGCGTTTGCATCCATCTGGCACTGGTGGGAATTGGAGATGTTTACAGAAGCTTGTGTGACGATCAGTTTACATGGCAGAGAGCTTCTTCTCGAGAAGGAAGAAACATGGAACGAGAGGGGAAGCGAAAACATTTCTTTGATTTGTTTATTGCTTCCGAACGCAATGAAGAGCGCAGTTTTTTTGCAAAATGCTATTTATTGACAGAATGTATCATTTAATTTGAATCATTCTATTGCTTACACATATTTTAAAGATATTATATATTCCAATGTGTGACAAATTCATTTTTTCATACACAGAATTTTGGAATTTTTAAGAAACTAATGTTGCAAGGTTAATTTCAAAATAATAGATTCGTTATTTTCTATTCAATATTGTACTAATCCTCATTCAAATTCTTTCTCTCTAAAACGCATTCTTCCCAAGCAATCGGCTTTTCCAAAATTCCAACTAGATGTCCTATGCTCTTTAAAAACCTTAAAAATTGGTCATATTATACTTGATAGCAAATATTTCCAATTTCAATTGTGGATATTCACTCTATGACAAGTAATCGTGTACTTCCATCGAAGATTTGAATACCATTCAACCTGTCATTGACATGCTGCAGTGTACAGGTATTTGTCTTTAAAAATCACCTAAAATCAGTTTGGGTATATTTATTATCCAATAGGAAACAAATATTCGCGCTATGTTTCCGTAAATGCATGTCTAAATCAGATTTTATCTTGCAAAATTGTATTATACAAACTACAATGTCAAGCATTAAACATTGCTTAAAAAATCCATTGAAACATTCCCATAAATAAAATCATTTGTTCCTTTGTATGATTCCAGAAAGCACCAAGCTTTAACGAAGTGTATCACATTGTTTATTTTGCTAATGAATTGTCAAGCAGATGAGAAAATAAAGAGCCCGAAGGGCAACGCAATCGAAATCCTCCCTGCGCAAGCACATGTGGTGTTTGAGTGGGGAGTTCGCTTGAAAAGGAGCAACAACAGCCCCGGTGTGGTGGTTCTGTTTGCTCGTTCGTTCAAGTAAAGCAGACATGGGCGTTATGCTTTCTCTAATTGAGATACAAACGAATGGTTTTTTGTTGAGTTTGCTTACCGATGAGGTGGAGAATAAATATGGAGCCGAATTGCTTAAGATGAAGACATACCTGAAACGACAGAGAGAGAAAAAAAATCATTACTTTATACGAGGCACACACGGGTTGGAAAATGTTTGATAATTTACAAACAATTAAATTGATTGCAATACTGATGATAAGCTTCAAACAGCAGACAGTTATTGAACGCTCAGCGTGAACGCTTCATTAGACAACGGACGATCAAAACAAAGAAGTAACTTCTGCGCCACCTCCAATACGTCGTGATCCGAGCGTGTTTCATAATTAAAACCAACACGATTACCAACTTCAGTTGGGAAAATTATCCACTCGTAAGCTACGACTTTGCCTCCCCACGTGCTCACATAATCGCCTTGGTAAACGTTGTTGGGCAAGGGAGGTAAATACGAAAGCTTCTTACAACTTCTCCCAGAAACGCTCTCGCCCTTTTTGCCCATCAACCAATTCCCCCACACAGAAAAAAAAACACATCCTTTTACCCTTTCCCCAAGTCGTCTGCTACCGAAGACGAGACAAGAGTGCAAAAGAAGATTGACGTAAAGTTTTTGCTAATTGACATCCCCGGCTGAACGAAAGTCCAAATGAAAAAAAAAGAAGGAGAAAATCTTACCACTAGCGAGGGAGAAAATACATCCCCCACTGGGCAGAGCGTAAAGCTCCTGCTCAAGCACACTTACGAGTGGTCCTCGCTTTTGCCTGACCGAAGGACAGTGGATTTCCCAAACCAGAGTGAATGAGCGACAGTAAAGCGCCCACAATAACCGTCCAGCAGTGATGGAATCAACCAAAATCAGAAATCACAACCGAACACGTTTTCCAGCATTTTCTTCTCGAGTGAGTCCTCGTCCAACTACGGATTAGGGACAGTTTTACTTCGCCAATCGTTACAACCCGGCGACACGGCTCGGACGTTCGATTGAAGGAGGAATTGAGATTTGAGGGCCTTTCTGCCAGGCCTCTCCAGCCACCTTCTTTGGACCCTCATTTGTCAAGCGAGCTGACGGCTGCTTGTTCCACCACCCAACCGATGATGTCCTGCGTCCGCTTTGATAAGGATCGTTGTGTGTGTGTGGGCGCGCCTTTCGAAACCGTTCGCATCGATGCACTAATCGTCACTTTTAATCAATCGTGATTGACAGACATAGAAAGATGTTCCCATCTACCCGATACGATTTTCTGCGCTTCCGGTCACGGGCTCCGGATTGCGCTGGCAATCGAGCTGAACGTTTCCATCCAGCCAGACGGTGAATCAAATCCGATTGACGATCATCATCAAAAACATATAAATCATCGGGATTTTCTGTTTTTCTAGTGTATCTGGGCGTTTTCTTTTTTTGTGTTTCTTCGCACGGTGTCCACCTTGAGCGAGCAGTTGCTTGTCTCTGAGATTATCGAACCGGGCACGCTCAACCTGACACGACCTGCAGGTCTTTGCTAGCTGCAAAAGTTGTAATTTTAGTAAACTGATCGAATTAAGTCACAACGAACGGTGGTGCGCTTGAGCGAGAAAAGCCTCACACAATGGTGCTTCTTTTATGGTGGGATCGTTTTGGTTTTCTGATGGACAAATGAACAAAACGAAAAATACCTGTCCCGTACCGGGCGGGAAAGATTGATGAGCGCGAGCGTTCGGATTTTATGACTGGTTGATTTCGACCGGGCAACAAAGATTGGACCATTGAAGATGGGAAAAGAAAATTTTGATTCACAGTTGAATAAATACAAACAACAGTGGTATTTGAGTGATGTTTTACGATTTCTGGTTCATTTCACAGGTTTTTTTAGATGAATTGTGACAGTTCTTCGCGCTGAAAATAACAAAATTGTTTGAAAAAAATAAATACAAAAACTAATCAAGATACAGAAATTGTAAATTATTCGGAAGAAAAATCAATCCCTCCATGAGCTGCATAATTGAAAATGTATCCTCCACATTAAACAAACAATTGATCAAATACACACACAAACACAATAGCTAGAAAAATCGACACTTTCACTTTCCCTTCGAGGGAGAACATTGCAAGAAATCTGAGGCGGATTCTGAGAAAAAAAAACCTCTCCTCCGCAATTTTCTTCATCTATCTTTTGTCGCTAAAATTGTGTCACAAAAGAAACCGAAACATATCAAAGTAACAAAAAGACCTCCCCCACACATACATACACAACCTAACGCTGCCGGCAAAACTTAATGCCACTCTCCAGGTGCCGTCAGACGCAGCGACCAAACTCCGTCTTCGGCGTCGTCACCATCGCAACAACAATCCTGCTTTTAAGGTGTTCAGAGTTTCTATGCTTTTTCACGCCCCATACAACAACAAATTGTTCGTTTAAGAAAGTGGAGAGAGCAGTGGGTGTGGTGGTGGTGGTTATGGTGACCATTTTCCGTCACACTCACTCGGCAATAGACCAGACAACGCTAGAAAAGCAGCCAAGGAGGGGTACACCCTTGTTCTCCACTTTCACAAGCCATCGATCGCTATTGATAAATGAATTGAAACGATTGTTAATTAATTTCCCCGTGAAAACTTCCCGGGCGCTCTACAAACTAGTGGGCGCAAGAGCGAGCTGACGGAAGCGAGGGGAGGAAAAGTTTTTCCTTTTAAAGTATCCAAGCCATACGGAAGCGAGCAAAACAAAAAAAGTGGCAAAAGGTGAGAGTTTTTCCTTTACGACTTTTGCTACACTTTTCCTGTTGCGATATTGCCCGTGCATTAAACCATTTCGGCAGATGTTGTGAAGTGAATGTGGAGGTTGTGATTTGTATTTAGGGGTTTGCAACAATTATGATTTTCAGTTTGACGTGGAGGAATTTAAAGAAAAAATCACACTCTTTCCCACGCAAATGCTCGGTGCAGAACACATTCCAATTATAACCAATTTTCACGTGATTGGTTTGTTTGATTTTCACTTATACTTTCCACCACCTTTCCCTTATCGCGCATGCACGTTGCGTGTAAAATAATTAACATCAAACGAACACACAACAACGCCAAAGGATTATTTAAATTACAGCTTGCTGGGCTCGTTTTGCGTACATGTGTATGCCTTCTGGGGGAGAATGTGGAAAAACAAAACACAAAACGCATGTTCAATTCAACCGAAACACAATTAACGCGCGTCCTCTGCCCAAACAGGTACACATCGCATAAATGTGCTAGAGGTACGCACAGCAGGCTAAAGTATGGCCAATTGCCACGGAAACCTTGAGCAGAGCATCGGGGGGAAGTTTTTCAGCAGTGTGGGCAGTTTTTCACGCGATCCAAAAACAAAAACCTCCCAGAATATAACATTTCTGCAAACAATAAGCGAAACATTTAATCAGCGCACGTGCTCCACGTGTCCAACAGTCAGTCAGGAAAGCGTTTTGCTTCGCTGCAACAAATTGATCCACTTTGAAATGGAGCCTTTTTTGCAGAGTAGTGATTTTCCAGCGCGTGGCAACAGCAGATGTTGAATTTCATAGCATATCTTGGAGAGAAAAAAAAGAACAAATACAGCAGCCTTACTGCGATACAGCAGGACCTGCTGGGACGTATCTCCAAAAAAATTTGTGTACACATGTTTACCCGAAACCTTCCCAGAAATCATCCAACAGGGGAAATTTCAGGTGCTGAGAAAACGGAGCACACAGAAGGTTCGTTATATGAGCTTTGAATGTCTGACCCATGGACAAAGTTTTATAGAGCAGCTGGAAGAATCAGACGTGTAGAAGTCAAACTGACAGCTGACTTTACATGTACTAATTGAATGCGGCCTTCGAGGAGCGAAGAAAAGACCAACTAAGCAAATAGATTTTTTTCCATTTAGGACGACCGATCCAAAAAGGCCGTATTGCTAGAAATAGTTGTTCAACCAACATTCAAGCTAAAATATATAAGCTTAAACAGGATCTTTATGTATTGATATTTTGGTTTAAATAAAAAGATATAAATGTGAGCATTAAAACAATCATTATCGATCTCTATTATTACTTTTCAATCGAATGCTTGTATCATTCTGTGCATTGGTTGTGCAGCTCGTAGCATTATGGGACCTAAGGTTCTCTTGGCAAATAACACAGTCCAACAAATAGCATATACTGAACATCTGTTAACCAAAAAACACCAGACACATTAGGCAACACTGTAATGAATTGTGAGATTTTCAAAAGAATTGATTAAAATCCTGCAAACTTCACTCCGTGTTTTTGCGACGGAAAACGATGCCTCACTCGAAACTCCACTGCTTAATTATCTTTCACCCTATTCCGGGTAAAACTCGCCCAGCACAGCTTCCACCACTCGCAGTATAGCGGCATAGTGGTACCGCTGCACACACTGTGAACGTTTTCCCCAAAAAAGCTGCAGGCTCTTTCCGGATCTGCAAGTTTGATTAATAGTTTCGAACCCTCGCCCTGGAATATACACACCAAGCGCACCTAACAAAGAAGGTGCGGACCACCACAACAGAATCCTCGCTCGCCTAGAAACATAACCACTTTACCAACAAATTCACCCAAAAGCCCAACCTCACCTCAAAGCGGGTGTTGAAAATAAAAAAAAAAACAGCCACAGCCGCGTTCGGTCCTGTTCTGTTCCGCCAACCTACGACTGCGAAACGAGAAGAAGACTCCCAAAGGGCGGAAGGTCAGGACACGGTGTGCCATTTTTCAAACCAAATCCGTAACCCCTTTTTCGTGCGAAAGACCGCCGCCGCCGTCGCCGCTTTGCGAGAGTTGAAATCATTAATCTGAACCATTTTTAAACTCCTGCTCCTGTCTGTCTGCCGGTCTCGTCGTGTTTTACCAAAGTTCAATGCGGGTCTGCCTTTGCGAGGCTCGCGGTTAAGGATGCTCGGATCTCTCACGAGATCTCCACCCCCCGCGCACTGGCTGCGAAATGCTTTAGTCGGTCAGTCGGAAGGACAGGGACTTCGGTCTCCCGGTAGGATCGTTTTGAGGCACGAGAGGCATCCCGCAAAACACGAAAGGTTCCATTGCGTTACACTGCCAGACCCACTGGAATGGTTTGCGTTACATGGCCACAAAACCGCCACGGAAAAGTCGTGCGCGATAAATTTAAAGTTTTTCCAGCAAGTCGGGGCAAACGATGAGAGAAAAGGAAATGGAACAAGGATTTAAGCTTGTTTGCTGCTTGCTTTGCGTTGAGGAGTGCATGTGTAACCGTACGTCGCAAGGGCAGGATGAAAACGAAAGTGATAACGAAGGCTTTGTAGCAGTAATATATCAAACGTTGTGGGAATAAGACCCTTTTGTAACTATTTTTAACGATATATAGTATATAATAAGCTGTTTTTGTTGACATCAAATATCTTTAAATTATACTCGAGCATTTACCTTAAGACAACAAGATATTATTGAGAATTTATGATTAAACAGAAACTTTGTACAACAACAACCAAAAAAGTGCTTATTGAAGAATAAGTTGTCCAAAAAGGTAAAATCATAAATGACTGATTAGTATTCCCCGCAACAGAGTCCAACATTTCAATTCAATCCCAGAAAACCACGTTTCACTTCAACCAGCGCTGAAAAGGCACTTTTTGCTTGAGCGTGGAAAATGGGTTATAATCAAACGGAAATCGGCTGGCCGAAAATTGAATTGCTCAACCGTGCTCTCGGACCCGGTGGTGGTGCTAGGGAATTAGGAAAAATCACTACCTGTGCAAACCATCGAACCGAAATCCGTTTCCGAATCACGCCGCTTTGCCCACGCTCATAAACAACGCGAGCGGGGACGAACGGAGTAGAAAACCTACACCACCAGATGGGGACGGCGATCAACGGGACACGATTTTCCCGAAAATCGGTTTCGATATTTCCACTCCTGCTATTATTCCGATAAATTGGTCTAATAGTTCAACCGGAGCAGCGTAGGCGAGAGAGAGAGAGAGAGAGCGCCTCGTGTGAGCTCACAACAAAGAGGCGAAAACCCCAGCGCGCCGGCAAATGGCGAATGGAGCGTAACGAACCCAGACAGTTTCGTGAATCAAGCAGTAGATGTATGTGGCGGCAGGTGGTGAGGGATAGTTTTTGGAATCACAGGCAAAAACTAATGAACATCCACGAGAAGTTAAACGGTGCTGTGACAAAAAGGACCCAACCGGGTTTGCGGTATGCTCTTCAACCCTGTGACGCATATCGGGGCCTGTGCGGGTTTGGCTCTGGATTCATCTAGCAACGCTAAAACAGCTCTCTTTAGTTCTAATAATTTCATTAAACATCACAAATACTCTATCACCCCTTTGGTCCCAGGCCATGGTCCTCCTTGCCGTCGGTATGTATGCTACCTCCGGCAAGTCACCCGATAGGGGAGCAGGCAGCAACACGGTTACGGTTCTGTTGGAATTGCAATTCTTCAAGCGTACAGTATTTATCGATATTTGACATGTAAATAGTGCGACCTTCCCCTGCGGCACTGTGCGTGGCCGTTAGCTCCAACCGACGAACACCGAGAGCGTAGCGAACCCACATCATGAGCACTGCCCAGAAATCCTTCGCCTCGGCCAAACCACCTTCTCTCGCAAAGTGGGCTTGTGTGTGAAAATATAATTAATTGTTTGTTAATTTCAGTCGACCGTTGCATGGCGGATAGTTTGCTTAGGCTCCGAGTTCCCGGACCGGGCTTCGGAGAGGGCAAGGAGAGGAGGTATCCAGGAGGAAGCTACGAGGGTAGGATATTTGAAATTTCGAGCCCAGCTGGCCGTCGAGCGTCAACTCCCGCATTCAACCGCAGGGCATTTAAGGTGGAAAAACAAACTCTCGTCGTGCGAGGCGCAACCACACAGCCGGCCGGATACACACACGCCGGACCGGGCTGCCCGGGTGGTTGCCGCAGGATCGTGCGGTCGCAATGTTTCCGGAGCTAGCCTGTCCGGTGTCACACGCGCCCGCTGCGGTATGGAGATTTTCGAGTTTTGCGAGCCGTGCGCGCGCGCGCCTGTTTGAATGCCGGATGCGTTGGTGGGATATATGGATGGGACGCCGGTGCTGAGAGGAGGGGAGCTTTGTGCAGTCGGAACCGTAAATGATCCTGCGTTGTGTGTGTGTTTGTTGGAGCTATAAATAAAACGCAAATATACTGCGAGATTAGACGAAAAAAAAGGGGCAAAATGCGAGACAAGTTTGGGATGTATTATGCGGTGTAAAGGCGACCTGTTACACAATTCCATGCCAGTTTCTGCCTTTGAGCATAGCGACACACACGAGCTTTGGCTGTTTGACTAATTTCATAGCTTTAATTACAAATTGTATGTGTTTATATATATGTATTAATAAGTTAAGTGTATTAATAAGTAAGTGTTTATATATATATGTATTAATAATATATGTATATATGTATTAATAAGAAAAAAATTGCAGTAATTTAACTTTGAGTGATATTGAAGTTACAATAGAAAAGTGATGACACAGTAATAAACGATAATTTAGTATTGATTAGTGATGGCATCTATTCTGGAATTGTTTTTACAATTGATATGTATATTAATAATTTTTTAAAAGTTTTCTTCAACTTACTTTTACTAAAAGGTATCAAATACATAAATAAAATGATAAATTGTGCAATGTTCAAACTGTACTTCTTGAAAACTATGCTAAAAGGTGACATTTTAATGATAACAACATTATAATAACAACCATAATAACAAAATAATAAGAAAAAATAATATAAATAATAATAATAATAATAATAATGTAAATAATAATAATAATAATAATAATTATTATTATTATTATTTTTATTATTATAATTTTAATTATTATATTAATAATATAATGATAATAGTAATATTAATAATTATCATAATAATGATAATAATAATAATAATAATAATAATAATAATAATAATAATAATAATAATAATAATAATAATAATAACAATAATAATAATAATCATATAAGCAATACGGCCTTTTTGGACCGTTACTCCTGAATAAAAAAAAATAATAATAATAATAATAATAATAATAATAATAATAATAATAATAATGAAAATAATAATAATAATAATACTAATAATAATAATAATAATAATAATAATAATAAAAATAATAGTAATAATGATAAAAATAATCATAATCAATAATTTGATTATGATAATAAAAGTAATAATAATAATAACAATATTAATAATACTTTTAGTATTCCATCCAAAAAAAGACAGATAGGAACTTCAAACTTGTTATTCTCCATAATCCTCGATCGCGTCCAATGTCTGTTAAATTGCGCATTTTGTGATTATCACTCAATTATTTCAACACCTCAACATCAACTCACACTTCAAAGATATTCCCTCGATTCCCCATTACCAGAGGTCTCTATAAAGTTAACTGCCGTTACTTCTTCATCCACCCACATACATTGAACGACCCAGCCAAAAGAACAGCAATTGAACTGCGCTCACCACGGGCCAGATGTTTCCCGATGGGGCCAATTACACTCATCCGTGCCTGCCGAGCCGAAAGTTCAACAGCCGGCTGATGTATGCACCGTATCTTAACCATCTTCTTCTGTCCGGGCTCTTATAAAATAAAGCAATAAACCACTCAAAACGGAACGGTTTGGTGAAAGAAATAAAAAGAGGAACCGGCATACAACATATGCCCACGAGTTCGTTTCTGCTCCTTCTCCTGACCGATCATCATTTTAGACGAGCATACTCCTTTCTTTCTGCCTACCAACTCCCGAAAAGCAGCGTATCAATAAAATTAGCCATTTTATTGCCCATCGTTAAGCGCATGCTTATCAAACAAACCACCGTGTGCTGATGCCGCTGCTGCTGCTGCTGCAGATGATCCCATCCAAAAATTAAGCTAATTGATACCGACGAAGGGGACGGATTAACGGATGGGAAGATAGAAACAAAAAAACACTCCCAAGAGAGCAAAAGAAAGGGCAAAATTAAACAAACAACGATCAGACGGCGGGACGACTTTGAAGCGCGCGTTGCGCAAACGAGTGACGGTCCCGCTGTGGCGGTAGACGCACGAGTCACCCTTTGCACCAACGTTCTCTACCTCTAAGACATCTAATCCCTCGGTACGATGTTTGGTCTAGTGTTGCTTGTGAAAGTGAAACCTCTTCAGTGTGTATTGGATGCGTGTTTGAGCGCAGGAGGGTTCGCGCGACAAATTTATGACACGTTTCCAAATGTGTGATCCTCGCGTGTGCATACGCAGCGAGATGCACCACATCCATAAAACACACCTGTCAAACGGTGAGATCGGTCCGTTCGGCTGAAGCCGATTCTCGCGGCTGTGCATTCGGTAGAAGAAAATGAATATATAGAATGGGTATGTTAAGACCTATTTCCGTTGCTCTAGAATAGCCTATTCCTTGTCAAGAATAGCTTACGGGTAATGCAATTGATGTTCACATTCCTTTATACACACTGTTTAACGTTAAGATTACGTGATGTAATTGAACCTAAGTAACATTCCAACGGAGATATTGTAAAACAAAACCAAGATTGGGTTTCAGAAGATACCAACTATTCCAGTTTTTAGGTACAATCTTCAGAAATAAGATCTTCAGAAATAAGAGGATAATTTTCAGCCGTTTGAAACCATCAAAAATATGTGTAAATAGGTTAGACAATAGACATGTGAAGTCGATAGAATTCAAACATCCTTATGTCCGTTAATTTGAAACTTCATCATATTTGACATTTATGTAAGTTAATAAGGCTAATTCGTTGAAATAAAATTATTCTGTTCAGCTTTTATTCTTCTCACGAAAAAAACATCCTTATTTCTAGCTGTCAAATTACGTGTACTTAATTTCAATCACAATCTGCACTCGGGCAACGGTACCTACGCAATCAGGTTCACAGCAAACATACACATCACTCGTTACTACATTGTTACGCAATAGCAGTAGCGTAACGTATCGCGTGTCACATTATCGTCACTCCTCAAAAGCTGTCCCTCACTCTCACGCTGGCACAAATCACGGTCGAAGTCGAACGAACTTGAGAACCTGTTTGTCAAAAATATCATTCCGAGGTAAATATTTAACTAAGCATGAGAAGGCAATCCAACGTCTTGGATTCTTGGAGAATCGCAGCTACCGGGGCGCTGAACGCAAACACATACTCACTCCCGGCAAGAAGCAATTCAGTGGCGCGCGCGAGAGTGGAGTGAAAGAAATGTTGTACCGCGCATTGCAAGCACAAAAAGTACAACAAACAACAAACCGATCGATGGAAACCATGTTTGCGCAGAAGTTAGCCGAGGCGCTGTCGAGGCATCGAATTGGTTCTTTAGAGATTGTCATACTGTTGGCGTTAAGGAGTTGCTTTCACTCCGCTACAGAAAACAAGGAATGTCTCTGGTGATAGATGGGATAATTTGAACAGATCAAACATTTTTGGAAAGTGCAATTGCTACTTATGTTGACAGAGCTGGTGTTAGGCAAGTAACATTATCAACAAATACAGAACGATGGTTAAAACCGGCTCCAAAACATAGCTTGCTACTGTTAATGTTTTCATTTTACTATTAGGTATGTTAATTGAAGCACCGCTTCCAACGCGGCATTCTTCATTAGAAATTAAAATATTCACTACCACGGTACGCCCCCACGCTCGTCGTTCACTTTCGGGGGAAAATTCAATCAATTATTATCGAAATGTGATACAAGGCACAAGGCACTTACATCAAAGGAAACCAGGGCCCACGCACTCAGAACGGCTCGCCATCTCGACCGGGTGCGCTCGTGGGCGACACGCGTTCTGTCGCCGGGCCTTTTTTCGCAAGCTTTTCGCTTGTCGAGCAGCCCATTTCGCCGTTCCACCGATAGGGCACAAACGCCTGAGAGCAATTAAATCATTTCAAATTCAACAGTTTTGTCTGGATCTTGGCAGAAAAAAAAAAACGAAGAAGCAAACTGCGAAACAGCATCAAACGTAACCGGCATCGAGTGTGTCCGGGCTTCGCAGAGCTCGCGGAGCGGTTTGAAGATAATTCGCGCGAAGTGGTGGCGTGGATCGTGGAAACTCAAACAAATTTCGCAGGATAAGCTCGGCCGCGGGATAATGAAACACAAAGTAGCGTTCCGGTTTGGTGGTTCTCCTCCTCGCCGCACGACACGATTCGCACCAGCTGAAGGAGTCGGTGGGCGGTGTGTGGGAGGAGAGATTGGAATATTTCAACACGAAATTCCATAATCATAATCATAATTATTCACCAAAAACTTCAAACACACAAATCACGTTAACAAGAAGTGAGCGGAAGCGAGCCGCCGGTGGATTCCTCGAAGCGGATATACACTTCTTCCCATAATCAAACTTGTGCATATTTTTGCCTTCCAAACGCTCTCGCACGGACGGCCGGCGGAAGAGCGGACGGTGCTTTTCTTTGTTCTGCTAATGTCCAAGAAAAGATACACCAAGCATCCACCATGGGGAACGGGGGTAAGAGGGAGCCGAGGAGTTACGCAAAATAGTCGCTCGTTAGTCGCGAATCACAAAACGCGAAGAGGATTGGGTTTTCCCCAAAAAACCCTTCAAAGCGACTGTTTGGCTTGGGGTTTTTTCCTCAATATTTTGCCCTCTTTTTGCCCTGAACTGAACTCGAGTTTGACGTGTATCGCGCCATCGCGCAATACGCAAATGCGATCGAAATGCGAAACGAGAAACGGAAGTGAGCTGTGAAAATGAGCCACATTGACGGCACTTCAACCGACAACCCAACACACGCGCCATGGTAAACGGAAATATGAATGCCTAGCGCGTGGAGAAAGGCGCCTTACCAAAACGGCCCTTTCACTAACCGGGGCCGTTCGGGATGGTTGCACAAGTACGGTCCCAAAGCAAGAGAGGGAGAAAGACAGACAGAGATGGTTCAAAGGATCGTACCGAAATTGACGAAACAAATTTGCGCTCGAAAGGAGCAAGGCCACCCTTGGTTCGAGGCGCGTAGGCAACCCGGGGAGATAGGTTGTTGGTCCTCCGCATTTCCACACTCCTTTCAGTGTGAGCATTCAGGTGGAACCCGAACGGTCGTACAAACAGCTTTCCTGTCCGCACACTGCCAAACGCCACTGCCATCATTATGACACGACACCGGTTCCTAGCTTTCTGGACAATTTGTGCTAAATTGAATGTTGTGGTTTTTCCACCCTCCCACTCCAAACTGAGCACGAAAAATAAAATCGATCGAACCAAACTCGCCCGAACAGTGTCCTTCCGGAAACTGTTTGTTTGGTTGGCTGGGGGGGGGCTGGGGAAGAAAATCGCGCTGAATCGATACGCACGCATACAGCAGAGGGGGTAGAGAAAAAGGAACGGCGCGCTTAACCCAAACCAAATGCCTTTTTTCCCGTTCGTCTCGGAATAGCGAAATACTTTTCCCGGGAACAAAAAGATCAAAGCGGTACTACCGCCCGCGAATGTTGTTTGTTGCGCGCTAGCAATAACAAGTTATTGTTTCAAGATAATTCTACACCGGCTGCGGAATGTGGGGCTTTTTTAGCGAGTACGGGGAAGTAGTTCAGGCGGTGGCTTGTAGGCACAGTTTCGGCTGGTCTGCAGTTCCCATTGGAACGCGGAAGAGCGGAATCCGTAGGCAAAGTGGAAATGAATAATTTTCGCAAATACTGCCCCCGCCGGATGGCTATCGGGACGGAAGCGTTCGAAATTTTATCATAAACGTGGATGGTGGCGGAAGCAAAACATCAAACAGGACCCGTTTCCCATGGAGCGAGTATTTTTTAATTACAAAAATTCTTTACCCCGTGGCCCCGTCCTCTCTACCGATGATACTGGGAAATGAAATGGAAATCATTAAATCATTCAGCGGTTAATAGAGCAATGCCTAATTAGCTTCCGTTCCTCTGTTTGGCAAGGATACCATTTAACAATTGCAGGATTTTAAGCTTTTTCTCGAAATGGACAAATCTTAGAATAAATGTTTAATATTCTAAATTTTAAAATAAACTATAGAAAATATATTAAAAAAGAAAACGAGTGGCAATGATTCTCTTACAATATGATAAGAATAATCCCACTGATTACAGTCCTTACTGCCAACGAGAGAAAATATTTCCGCACGAAGTTTTTTATTTTATTCCAACATTATGTATATTTTATAAATATATAAAATTTTATAATAATTTTAATTAGATCCAGATTCGGTTTAAGACTCGGGTTACGTGTTTTCTGCGTTAGGACTAGTGTTGGGTAAATCTTGTTCAGATTCATGAATCTGAATGAATCATTGAAAAGATTCAATGAATCTGTAAAGATTCATCAATCTCCTAATATTCTTGAATCACTAAAGATTGATGAATCTCAAAAGACTCATGAATCTCGAAAGATTTATGAATTTCAAAAGATTCATATCTCTAGAGATTCAAGAATCTCATGAGATTCATACATCTACTTCATTTTGAAGCAACAACCTACATGGTCATGTCATCCTATACAGGCTTTCGAAACTTCTTGGCAAGTCCACGCAGCCGGAAAGTTTATTTTGCTACGGGAAGTGGTCCATGCGCGACTTTAAGCCACGACGAGTTTAAGATGTTGGGGATGTTGTTTGGTGAGATCTCAATAATTTGAAAATCATACATCTCTAAAGATTCATGAATTCCTGGAGATATATGAATTTTAATGGATTTATTACTCTTTTAGATTCATGAATCTTTAAAAATTCATATATCTTTTGCAATAAATTTATAAATCATAAATCCTTCATAAATTCATAAATCCTTGGCGATTCATGAATCTTTAAAAATTTATGAATCTTTAGAAAATCATGAATCTTTGAAGAGTCGAATCGAGATTCGAATCACTCATCACTGAAGATTTATATGAATGAATCTCATCGAAAGAGTCATGAAACCCAACACTAGTTCGGACACACGGAACTGTGGGCATCACAACAAGATGGTAATGCCCGGAAACTAGGAACCATCGCCATTGGTTATATACTCCCCCATTACCTTTTGCGTTATTTTATTGCAGAAAGCGTTTTATTTAAAATCCTTTTAGTTGTTTTTCGCTCTTGTTTCCCTCCGAAACAGTGTGAGAAGAACAACAGAAGCCCTTTGGTGGGGTTCAAATGAGCAACATTAAATAATGCAGAGCGATACATTTGACGCGATTGATACCATCCCTTACAAAGATGGATAATAAAATGTTACAGAGGATGCTTTTATTTCCAATTGGAATAAATTAACCAATTCAAAATTTTTTAAACAGGAAAAAGTAAAAAAAGTAGTTATGTTGGTATTCTAAAAAACATGATTCAATAAAAGAAGTGTAATTCTCGTTAACATTCCAGCATAAAAACTAAATTTACATCGATGTTAATCATGGTAAATCATTAAATCAAGTTATGTTTGTGCACACACATTTTGAAACTCACTGTACACAAAGTGGTTGAACATTGAACAGCATTAATTTAACGCACAATTCACCGCCCCATTTGAGAGGTGGCAAAAAGGTCACCCCCCAAAGGTTGCATTCTGAACGATGCCGATTTATGCAATTATTTGTATAATTTGTTAATTATGCAATTTAATCGCCGCTTTTTTCCGATCCACAACAGTTCCTAGCGTTTCAACTGATTTTATGTTTTGTGCTATCGAACGATGCCAAAACTAATCGATGAGGGAAGACACACACACACACCTCCCACTACGGCGACGAACCATTGTAAAAAGCATACATATTTTATTACATTAAAGCTAATCTAGCGTGCGTAAACGAAATGCACAGCTACACCATCTCCAATCCACCCGCAATGGACCCAAACTCTAGCTCTGTGTATTTTAAATCTCAACTCAAATTGC